>NC_142942.1:7654589-7674589 GCF_046866305.1 Octopus bimaculoides | reverse complement strand
ACACAACCATTTCAATTTTTGGATACATATTTATACGCACACTCACACATGGAAATATTTGGGCATAAACATCCAGCAGATTAAACATTTAGTTAGCTAACTTGTGTTCAAATCGATGTGATGCGTACAAACTGAACCGATCAGCATCGAAAGAAAGCAGCAGCCAGCAGGTGCGAAAATTGGTCGCAAAATTTGTAAGTTTAACTAAGGAAACGAAAATTTGGAATCTCCAGGGGATTTTAATCCTTTGATATTCAATGTAAAATCAAAAATATGGGGAGTGATATTATTTTCCATCGGACAGTATGGTGGAGAGAAATGAACGTTATGTTGCTCTAAACTTAAAACAGCTGCATACAATCATGGTGGGACACCTAAACCTCATCAAGAATATCTACTTGGGAAGTCTAGGTCAGAAACATCACCATCCAAAAGAATAGCAGATTGTCTTATATGAAATAAGAACTGTCAGACTTGCGATGTTCTGGGCATCCCGATAGGCTTAGCAAAATGAAATACTCTGCTCATTTTAGGTCACTAATGCTCCAATAAATCAGTGTTGACTGCATCTGAGATACCAGGTTGATGTTACACGTACTACCAAGTTTCTATACATTATCATCCACGACAAGATCACAGTATCTTTATATATTTATCTGCTGTGTGATCTATCCGCTCTGAAACTATCGACTTGATATATTGGCGGTCATCGTCGATACCAACGAAGAATCTATGATATTGGAATGTAAAAAGAAATGGGATGCACTCAAGCAATCACACAAGCTTTAGATGCATTTATACATTGTATTAATATATCAGTTTGTGACCAACGTTGATGAAGTGATAATGATGTGGGCGAAAACATACAAAAATAAAATAATAAAATAAAATTGTGCTATGTTGAAATTAACAACGAAAAAATACACATATTGAAAGATAAAACGCAAATGACAAAGATTACACAGACACACACGAGGGTGAACACAGACACACACATACACAGACTCACACATATACGGATAGCTAGCTAGATAACTAGATTAACAGAGGGAGCGAGCGAGCGAGAGAGAGAGAGAGAGAGAGAGAGAGAGAGAGAGAGAGAGAAAGCGAGAGAGAAAGAGAGAGTGTAAGTGAGAGTGAGATAGGGAGAGAGGGAGTGAGAGCGTCAAAAGAGAGAGAGAGAGGAAGATAGAAGTGGAGAAATGGATGGCAAATAGAGGAAACACAAGGAAGAACTGATAAACAGAAAGCAAGAAATATAAAAGTAAAAATATTGGCAATAAATAATAGTTAAATAAATAAATGAAAAGAGATGGAGGGGGAGGAAGGGAAGTAGAAGACAGCATCAGAACGAGAAATGGAACAATGAGAAATTGATTTCAGATGTAAAACTGATGGCAAATTTGAAAACTAAATAAAAACGATGAAATAAAACCTAAGGAAACAAAGGGGGATTTTAAGATGAGATACTTAATTTGTGTATTACCAGGACAACGGAGACGTATTTCACCACGTGGTCAACCAGCGTCACCAAATGCTGGCAGCTATTTGGCTTGGCTTTAAGTAATGGCAGAACCGCTGTCCTATCAGAGAGATGCAGGTATTACGATAAGACGGAATTGGCTCACAATCAATTCCCGTTTCTATCGCTCTCTGTCTGCATAATCTTGAAAATATTAGATTTCTAACCAGTCCACTTCCTTCCGGATCAGTACGTCGATAACGAAAGCATTAACGGAACGCAACCTAATGCTGCTCACCGATTTCGTGTCTATTACAGCAAAACGATGTGGATCGCGTCTTAGATTAGGCTAGTTTAAGCTATATATTTATAATCTAACCTGAAGAATCTGCGTTGTAATAATATATTGTATTGTTTATTTAGTTGTACATGCACACACGTTTGTGTATATATAAGCATACACGCACACACGCACACACGCATTTTTGCATCAACGTAGATTTATAAGGTAAGCATATATTCGAATGAGTCGACACCAGTTTTATGACAAGCACTTTCCTTAATGAACGGAGATGTTTTTGGGAGTCTGCACCCAGTAAAATCTCCATGAAGACACACAACACTGGCTTTGTACTGAAGACTCACTGCTACATTAGCACCTATTTCTGGCACTTCACCAGCTTAATCTACGTGGTTACTCGTTCTGCAAGACGTAGCAGCCGCATCTACCAGACATTACATACTACCACGTCACATCGGATAGAAACACAATGCCTGATGAAAATACAGAACGGAAATGACTGCATCCTTTGGAGCTTCTGAGTCATCTTGGTTGAAGTTGTTTTGGGGCTATAACACTAGTAAACATACAATTGCTTTATAGGAAGGGTATAATTCATGGATAAATATCCGTAAGTTAGTGGTTATTGAACTCTGAGATAAAAGTAGATTTATGGTGGGTATTTGTGCTCTGAGAGGGAAATACAACTGGTGACTCAGGACATTATGCTACCGATTCTCCAACACCGATTCTCCCGCATCAATAGAGTAAACTATATCAATACCTAAATAACACTGTACAAAAAAAAATGTGTTTCTAAAATTATTTAAACATTATTTGCATAATTTAAGCATTATTTACATTATTTACATTTGACGGATATTTGTCCTCATTATGTTTGTTGTTAACACAACGTTTCGGCTGATATACCCTCCAGCCTACATCAGGTGTTTTGGGCAAATTTCGAACCTGGGTTCTCATTCCTAAGTTATTTTTCGATGTTATTATTATTATTATTATTATTATTATTATTATTCAGGTCACTGCCTGGAATCGAACTCGGAATCTCGGGGTTAGTAGTCCGTGCTCTTAACCACTTCGTCATATGCCCGTGGGCGTCAAATGTAAATAATGTACATGAGTCCTCATCCCTTAAATATAGAACTGTACTAAAATTTAAAGTTAATAAATTTCGTGCACTACACTATTGAGTTCCTGTCTCACAAAGGTGCTTATATTTTAATATAAAAGCAATTAAATTTGAATACGAGGACTACACTAAAATCGGTCGACGGGTGTACTCCGTGCAATGTTCTACTTTATCTAATTCATCTATCCGGCTACCACTGAGAAAATGGTGGTGGCCAAAGTAGTACAGTTAATATACCAGAAAATTTCAGTTAGTTTAAATATAATTTCAGAAGACGCAGTAGCAGACGTTCTGTAACATGATGGCCAGCAACTGATCCTAGTTAAGATCTGAGAGGGTATTTCTCATTTTTCCTGGTGAAACACTCTCGCATGCGTGCGTATGCACACACACACACACACACACTGAAATTTTGTTTCCCTATTTCTTCATGGACTCTATAAATGCTAAACTCTCGCCATCGTCTTTAATACTTCTTCAGCTATTTATCTTCGAAAAACAGTCACTCAGTATTGAGACTGATATCTATAATATCGATGTCAATGTTCCACATTGATGTTACTCACGTTCATTCATATGACCGAATGAAAAGGGCAATCTGATCCTTGCAGCTAAGGACAACAAATACGATGGTCTTTCTGTCTGTTAGACCTTATCATCGGGCAATAAGCACACACTTTTTCCTCGCATAAAAATGTAACTTCAGCAGTATTTAGGGGAAAAGTTATCGGTAGTAATTTACATAGAATACGAGTTTGAGTCTTGTGTGTTGTTGCAAACGATTCATATTCATATTAACATTTTGCAATAATCAATGGATACTGTTGCCATAAAGATAACTACTATTGTAAGCAATTGTATTTCAGAAACATTTACATCCTCAATTTAATAGGGTTAATTTAGAGTGCTAATTATCAAAGTGACTGAAGATTATAATGATTAAATCCCAAAACCACTCATTTAGAATGACATATCATCTAATAAGCTTTCTTATTAGCGTAATTGTATGGGGATCTAAGAAGATGTTGTATAATATCAATACTACGTTAAGCAATTAAATTCTATATCAAGCTGGGACATAGCATATGCAATGTTATTTCCTAAATGTTTATAACATAAAACTATACTAGATATCACTAGAGTATAGATATCCGAAGTGTAAAATCCATATAACGCCAGTCGTGAAGCAATATCGCACCCATATATCATTTAAGCTTCATTTCAAACCTAGAAACTCTTTAACTTTCGGAATGATACACGGATACAAATTTCAGTTTCTACTTGAATTTAAGAATTCATGACTGTGAAGCTAAGAAGCTCCATTTGCAAAAGCATGGTTCTGGATTCAATTCTACTGCATTGCACTTTACGGCAATTGATTTCTAAAATTCAGTGGCAGCCAATAATTTATGAGTGTATTTAGTAGACGGATACACTGTGTAACCAGTCATACGTACGTGCGTGTGTGTATTTTGTAGATAGGGTTATAATCCAGGCTGTGCTTTCATGAAGCACATCTGCATATTCCAGTACACCAAGATTGTATGTAGGTGTTGTAAAAGTGTGAGGCTTGCATGAGAGTTGCAAATACTGGAAAAGAGTTTTGCAGAATATTTACATATCAAAATAGAAGATTGGAAAAAAAAAATGTTTGGTATTTTCACTTGTTATCGAGGATGAGCATTACTGACCGTTCCTCATGCAGACTGCCAGCAATGCCCACCCATGAGGTTATAGGACCAGCAGTCGGCTCTCACAGTTTGGGTTTTGTGGCTTCTATGCTTTCCACGGCGCCCACTTACTCAATCGGGCATCGAATGGTTGCCTCTCCTGAAATTGCACTTTCGAAACTTTTAGATACAGTAGGACATGCACAGCATCTTAGAGACCCTCTCCATCTTACTGATATAAGCCATATATACCTAATGGCAATATGGGTCTCTGGCTCAGGAATATGGTAGCTCTATGATTTCAAGCTTCTCCTGGTGCCGTATGAACGTTTAATGTGGTTTTAGAGTCAAGTTTTGGCTGCTATTTCATGCAATCTGGTATCTCTTACATACCCTTAATTATAATGTATATATATATATATATATATATATATATATATATATACATATGCGTATATATATACACATATATGTATATAATAATAATAATAATAATAATAATAATAATAATAATAATAATAATAATAATAATAATAATAATAATAATAATAATAATAACAATAATAATAATAATCGGCCGAAGTTAAAAGGGACCCAAGAGCCTAGTGTTTCCTACATTTGAATTACCATACCGACGTTCGTAACTCTCGACCCTTGAGTCGCCCTGTAACTTTTGCCGATTGGAAACAAAATATCAATTATCAGCTAGCAATGATGAGTGTTTCTTCACAGCTTTCTTAACCGAACTACTACACAAGAGAATCGAACCCGAAATCAAATCGCTGGGAAGTGATCTTCTTAACAGCAGTCAGACCAGCAGAAAAAAATTCACACAGAGATCAGCCAAACAAGAAATCATGCCAATGATTAAATGATTACAAAATTCCTTCCACTATTTAGTCTCAATGATAAGGGCTCAAATCTTACCATACAAAAATTTACTTCCAAAATTGCTACCTACGTTGGCCTTGAACTTTACGGTATTTATTGCCTTGAGAGAGCAAATCTATGATCAACGTATCCTAGCCATTCACGTTGTTTTCGTGTAGTAATGTGAGGGAAATTTAATTGATGTTATCGGAGAGACACCTTCCTTTAGTGGTAAAATAGCCGTTAGTAATTGTACAATTAGAAATTTGTGAACTTATACGACCGAAATATTGGGAGGTGTGAATGGTAACAACAGAACAATCACCTACTTTTCTTCGTAATATCATCAGCATCAGCAACAGCAGTAGCAATAGTAGTAGTAGCATCATCATGATCATCATCATGATCATCATCATCATCCGCAGCAGCAGCAGCAGCAACAGCAGCAGCAGCAGCAGCAGTAGTAGTGGTAGTAGTAGTGGTAGTAGTAGTAGTAGTAGTAGTAATAGTAGTAGTAGTAGTAGTAGTAGTAGTAGTAGTAGTAGTAGTAGTAGTAGTGATCAACCAAGGCTGATGATCAAAGGTTTTGTAGCTATCGATAAGATTTATCGTGGTAGTTTATTAAAATCTCTAAGAATAAAACCATTAAACTGACTAGTTCCACAATTGTTTACAGTTAAATGGATACGAGACAAATGTCCCCATGGATAGAGAAACTTGAATGATTCTGGGCAAATTGAGGCCATGCAGAAGTAATTGTTTGTAGCCGATACAGTGAAATACTACTTTCCAAAACGAGGAGCCAGTTGAGAAATATGTTACCTACTTGTTCCTTCCTCGTCTGCGATTTAAGTATGTCAAATATATATAAATATTTATACATATTTATATTCCTGTCAGTATCTCCTATGAATACATGTCCGTGGTCAATAAACCATATATATCCATCAGGCCATGTAAGATATTAGCTAATTATAGAACTTCATAAGTTAAAGGGAAATAGGACTGTAGAATCGACTGGGTCGATAAAACTGACGAATATCATTACTTAATTACTTATAATAATTAAGACACTGTTCTTTCTCCATTCATATCTCGATAGAAGCAAATTTGCTTTCTATCGATCTGGTTGAAATGTTGATGAACTAAGTGCGAGTCGTAAATTAATAGATTGTTTCCTACCCTTGTACGGCTTTGTAATTGCCAAACGTTAATATTTCAGTTATAGAATGATCGGTCGTTGACATTCTCCGTAGCAAAAATGCGCCACGTCTGTGAACGACCATAGGAAACTCGCGTGATAAGCACGATGAGCTTGTCATAGAATTGCCCAAGACAAGGGAAATGACAGCAACGCCGACAAAAGAAGGAAGCACTGTACTAACATTTTACCGGTACGAGTAATCTTTACAAGCCTCCATATGGCTTGTAAAGATTACTGGATGTATTGCATTTTGAGAGCGGAAAACATACGAAGAAAAATAAGCATCAGATTTAGATTGGCACTTGGACGTTTCCGGAAGGCTGAAAGGCAAAGTCGGCCTCGGAAAATTCGAATTCACTGGTGAGGGGAGGGGGCGAAAAATATATCTCAAGACAATCAATGCGATACTCTAACGAATTGTATTTAATTTGCAAATTATTACCTTCTAAGTTCAAGTCTAAATCTACTCTGATCATTGCTGGTCATTAACATCCCTGAAGTGATTGAACAGACACCAGTCGATAAATATAAGCAATTTCAACCGATCACTTCAAATCCACTAAAATACTTAGCATTGGACACTTTTTATGTTTAACTCCTGCTCTAATCTATGACCAAGATGTTTCAGCCGTAACTATGCAATAATTTTATATATCATGTACTACATTGTGAAATGTGAAAAATCTTTTATATTTTCATCGAGAATTGCAATTCCACAATTTCATAACTACTTCCTGTAGGTAGGTGGGGATTTCAATTACGAATTTCTCCTTTTCAAGATGGTTTTTCTTTGAAACTTTATACCTTAGCGTGGATCATTAAGAAATATGTCATATTCTGGGAAGGTAAGGACATACCAGATGCAATTCTAAGTTACTTATGAGACAAATATCTTTACAAAGCTGATGTGTTCATATCAACTCATTTCTACGTTCTTATATTTACACGAACCATTGCTCCACTTGAAAAGACATGTGAGGTCTAAAAAGCGCAGTCGAGTTGAATGATTTGTGATGTTCGTCTCTGCAGATTACTCTTTCAGTTCAAATCCTTTGGAGGTTATCTTTTCTCTTTTCAGAGTCGGTAAACAAAGTACAAATTCTTGAATACTTTTACTTTCTCTCTCTCTCTCTTCTTTATCACTCCTTTACTTTTTTGGAACGTGCAAATTAAAGATCAATTTCGCCATATTCTGTTACGCTGAATCGACCTTAGAATTACGTTGCGGTTACCTATATATGTGGCATACTTAAGGGTCTGTGACATACTTAAGAGTTTACACATTAATTTCAATATTAACACTTTGGTTAATCTAATGATTGAAAGATAATCGTCCTTATCCATAGAGAATCAGATACTACAATACTTAAGATGTCGCTTAGCTGCAGATCATCCTGATCGAGCAGGCATATATTTAAATCTGTTTTGAGCTAGAACATTCCCAATTTTAGGCTGCTTATTTCATACTACACTATCTGATATATTTCGTAAAATAAAGTAAAATGTTCTAGTTCCTATTTCAGTCTTTCCATGTGTAAATATGTTGTATCTGTGCATTCTGTTTACAAATATTTACGTATTAACTCGAGTCGCTTTTTCCTGTAGAGTACATGAATAATACGTCAGCGATGCGTCACTTCAGTTAATAATGGTTCTCCCAAGTAAATCTTTAAGTATTGTCTCTACTCAAAGTATATCAATATATCCTTACTTTCGTCATAGTTATAGTTGGAACAGTGTATTACATCTATTTATAACGCGGAAGCCTAAATTACGTACTGTTCGAATATTTGCTGTTTAGTTTATTTATCATCAACGTTACTGTTTATTGACCACACAACGTAACTGTGTTCAAATGATTCTCTAAACTTGCATATTAGAAGCACAAACCAAATATCCTTAAGACAAAGTAGATTAAACTGGAACCATTACCTTACAGCTTCTCGTTCTAGCGATCATAAATAGGCAGATAGGGATCGGAGTCAGTGAAGTAAAACTAACATATATCAAAGCAGTTTACAAATTTTGTAAAAACGGGATCCCTAAAGTGACAGATCTATTAAAAAACAGAAAAGAAATGAAAAAGAATTACTTAATTTTACAGTCATATTTTTAGACTGTAGCACAATATACTCTGATATCCAAATACGTTTTCTAAGAGTTATGCTACATTTAAATTTTTTCAAGGATATTCTTACGTTTGATACATGGAAATCGCTCAGACTAGAGATTCCACCCATGAGTTGTTTTATTTAAGCTCTCTTCAAACCATAAAATACATAGTTGACTTGTAGAGTGATGAAATGACCGAGTGGACTGAGTAATATAACATTGGAAATATCATCAATTCAAAGCCATTACCGGATAGATTGCCGAACACTTCAATTTTATGTACCCTACATATCAGATACAATTGGTCAATTATTAAGAGATTTTACTTAAAGTTGACTAGTGCTCAATACCAAGAGTGTTTTTTCCAATCACAGTAGAGCTGAGCAAAGTTCAGACATTCAGAATTTTTGTCAATGATACTGTCCATTACAATAAACGTATTATACCTTCTTCGTAAATATATGGCCTTGTGCCAATGTAGAACGTCATATCAAATATAACAGTGCTGCAGATAATATAAGACGATAGTAATACGCTGTTATAAATGCATTAATATATTCCGTTTCGGCCATTTCACATTTACGTTAAATGTCGACGGTGTAGACTTAGCTATTCATCTTTTCGGGGTCGATAATGTAAATGACATTGATATACAGAATCGATTCAATCGAGTGTAACGCAACACCCTTCACTACTGCAACTCTTCTACTAGTGAAACATGAAGCCATTATATTACTTTCTACTGTGTGGTGATACATTATTGGAAGGAAAATGTGACGTTGTGACTTTCATACACTTCCCAACACCGTTAATGGAGAAAGTTAATTGCAACAGTTTCAACCGGAAATTGGAACTGCATCGCAGTCTCGTCGCGCTTCCTTCCCCACTGCAGACACAATTATCAAATGAAAAAAAAAAATCAATATATTCTTTAATGGAGATTCTTTAAAGCAATTCATCATACTAAAGGATTTGCAAAGCCAAACAAAAAGCAAACCCAAAATCTCTAAACTGAGTTAATGCTGTCGTTTAGATTGTGCCATAGCTTGTAACTATTACAGAAATTTAATGAAATCAGAGTTGATTTGCAAGTATATTGATTTTCACTCACTGAAACCAGTGCAGTTGTTATTTTAAAGGAAGCTTATCTACCCGGTATTCCTCACGTGATATTTCAATATTTATCTTTCTGAATATTTTTTTTTTCTCTCACAGAAGCCATGAATTCATCATTTCCCTTCTCGCATTCACCTTCTCTTTCCATATTAATTTCAGGCTCTAAGAATCTCAATTTCCAAAACAATCGCTGACAAATAATGAGCTTTGTATACCCTGCACATACTCTGTCTATTTGTATTAGTGACTATCCGTCAGTCAGTTTGTCTGTATCGTGGCTTGAATATCTGACAGTCTATCTGCTCGCTTGTCTATTTATCTGTCTGTTTCTACGTACGTACGTGTTTGTTTGTATGTATGTATGTATGTATGTATGTATGTATGTTTGTATGTATGTATGTTTGTATGTATGTATGTATGTATGTATGTGTGTGTGTATGTATGTATGCATGTATGTATTTATGCATGTTCACTTCTGTTGCTAATTATCTAAATTCTTCCTCTGAAGAAGGATCTAATTTGTAACAAATATACAATGCTCCTTCGTTGGAATGTAGATAACGAAAACAATGCCAAATTTTAAATATGAGATAAGTTTTGCACATTTTTACTGTGGAATTTGTAATGTGCTTGCTGGTTGATTGATTTTTCTGAAAATCCAAGGTTATCCAGTGTCAGTAATGCATTTACTCGCAAGACCGCGTGCTGAACAATTATTGATATAAATATAAATTTATCACCTGGATATAGAAACTGGAGGTTTCCAAGTTGCTGTCTACAGCTATACTCATTCTCTTTGATTTTCAAAGTGATATTCATATGAGCAGGACAGTTGACTTCTATTATGATATATACTCTTCTTGTCCGTCCCAAACAACTTGACACATGTTTTGATGGGAATGTTCTACCAGTATTCTTTGATGTTTGTATATCTAATCAATAACAGGAGATTTTCTATATTTATTTCAGGGCAGTTTTCTTACCGGATGGTATTGTGTATTATTTTTACGACAAACTGTGTTACACATGGTAGTAGTACCTTGATAACATTTTTAGGTAGTTGCTAATCACACGTGGGATGTCTTCAACAAAAATATAATTTAATCTACATTTTTAGTTGCATCTTGGAACTGCAATGCTTCACTGCCTCTTTTGTTCACGATGTTTTTAGTTGCAATCTTTTGTTCTTAGAATGCAAATACATAGCCTTCGAAGTGTCCTGTGATGTAGCACTCACGAGACCTATGGAAGCTTCACGTCGATATTTCTACCTTCTTCAAGTCTTCAGAAAACATAATCTTGTTTTGTTAACTGAGCGTTTCAAATCTGTCTCCTTTGAGGTATGTCAGTCTGGCTGCTTTGTGGTCATATGGGAGGACATTAAGAAGTGAAAGCTGTCTGAAGAGCTCGCTGCCAACATGTAGTATATGGTTCACTTCACTGTTTAGCAGTAAGTTAATGCATTTATTTTTGGTAATGTTATTTAGTAAATGCAATCTGAGAGAGAATATATGTCATTCGCATCTTGCCTGAACTGATCTCAGTCTTCAATCCCTTTCATGTCTTCTTTGGTAGAGCCTACCGATATCAATATTCCTGTGGAGATTTCAAGTTATCATAATATGTATGGGATTTATGTGTGTTTCTTCTACAGAAATGCTAAGTATTCAATTGTTGGAATAAGTGCTGGTACTGCAAATGCATTATGTGTTATTGTTTTGTAAGAGGAAAGTTCCGACTGCTATATTTTTTCTAATACTGATATAATATTCCCGGATCTCGCTATCTTTATTCACAGTACATCCTTATGATGTTTTCATCAATGTGTAGCTACTTGTAGAATTCTTTGCGTGCGACAAGAGAGACAGACAACCGTTGACACAGAGACATTAGCTCCGATTTTGCGCGTTCAACAATCAAATACGAGTATTTCTTTTGGTGAAATTTCAATCAGGACTAGAAAATGCTGCTAATAATTCCAGCTGATTTCTGTCATTGTCAATACTTTTAGCATAAACCTCGATGTCATCCACAAAGAAATTATGAGTTGCATTAATATCTGTAGCAGTTGCAGATCCTAAAATTTAGCCATTTGATTTTGTAGTAGAAATTATAATGGAATTTAATGCCAAAATGAATAGAATTATAGAAAGACTTTCTCCTTGGAATATTCTCATTGAAATATTTATAACATTGGAGACGATCCGTTCCGCTCACGGTTTAAAATGTTAGAATTGTTACTCAGGGCTTTGTGAGCCTCTCAATGGCAGCAATTAAAACAGTTTTAACTTTTGCCAAATGGTGACAATTCAGCAGCCATGTCAGTGGACTGAAGTTAAATCCACTTTCTTAATCAAACTATTCATTTGTAAGGCTCCTACGATGTTTTTTTTTAAATTTCAGACAGCAGAGGTGTGTTAATCAAAAGTTGTTCGGTACATCCCCACACTCTCTACCTTCAACTAGCCTGCTCATCAGTGAATGGTTTTGGACTCGCAAGGATCCTGGAGAAATTGGCTCAAGCAAATTGTATATAATTTGTACAAAATGTTTAGGCAAGCCACGGGCTTATAGTATTAAACGAAATCGGAGGTTTTATTCTTGGTTACAATATTTATCTATGCTATAGCAAGCCAGTTTGGCCTGTCAATCTGACCGTCCTTTTGATTATATGTATTAGTAGTTCTCCGTAAGATGTTAGCCTCTTATATACCAGTGTTCAACAATTAGGTCCCTTCGCGTAATACAGTTTGGCTACAGCTACGAGGAAGATTTTTTGAGCCAATTGCACATGTTTTACTAATGAAAATGGTACAGAATTCTATCTTTATTGCATTTAGCCACATAACATTATGGTTGATATCTTACTTTTCGTTTCCGATTGCATGCCTGCATATATAAATGGTGTATGTATGTATGTATGTATGTTTTTTGGCATGTAGTTTTGTCTGGTATTATCTTCCAAGTCTTTCACGAATGAGGAAAGAGCTGTATCCTGTGTAACGGTACGTTTCCTGGAATTTAGATATTAAATAGATAATAGCCATGTATGTGTATATGTATTTATATATCTATATTTGCATTTACATATGTTTCTCATATTTTTATTATTTGAATTCAAAGTAGGATATAGATTTACAAAGTAAAACAAATTCACGCAGTCCGAGTACGGATAACATAACAGCAAGTTATGAATGCGTATTGTAGAAACTCTTGTATAATTTTAGTGTCTATTAACATGTCTGTATGTGAACGCTGGTGAATAAGATCTTATCAGATATAAAATTATGAAATGTCTACACTTTTTATATAAAAGGCCTGCAATAGAGATTATTTTTTGAATTCGATTTACAGGCGAGTGGACTGCAGTAAAGTGAAATGAATTGCTTTGCTCAAGAACCCAATGAGCCGCTTGGTCCTGGAATGGAAAGCACGATTGCTAGATGAGTGCAACACACTAACAAATAGGCCACGCACCTTCTCAGACAAACATACTCGCGCATGCGTGCACACACACGCAAACACAGGCAATATGTTGGTGAAACTTTATCACTGAATAAAACATTGAACTCTATGAAATTTGACTGTATAATTATACGTCAGGTATCTATATGCATAATACATATTCGTAGATACATAGACGCATAAATACATATACCCATATATATATATATATATATATATATATATATATATATATATATATATATATATATATATCGAATTCATACCCAGATAGGTTGATAAATAGATAGGGCGGTGGCATATAGATACCCAACAGATAATTACACAGTCAGATTTCACAGAGTATAATGTCTTACTCAGCAATGATAAGTGAAGTTTTTAATTATTCACTCTGTCAACAATTCCAGGCATTTCATTGTCGGCAGTATAAATCAATTCCAATGATCGATAAAATAATCAATCAATTAATTGCTAATACACTGTCACTAAGTTATTCAACCAACGAATTAAGCATTTCTTAAAAATCCATTTCCATATTCGGTCTCCCTCTTACTCTCTTTCATACACGCTCTCTCTCCATCTCTCTCTCTCTCTCCCTTCTCTTCTGTCTCCCCCTCCCCCTCTCTCTCTCTTGCTTTCACTTTATCACTCCTTATTTATCTATGTACTTTTCAGTATACGTATGTATATGTGAATGTATGAAATGATTTTATATCCATACATACATACATACATACAGATAGATAGATAGATAGATAGATAGATAGATAGATAGATAAATAGATAGATAGATAGATACACACATTTACATATATGCGTATATGCATTCATACATACATGTATAAACAGATATGTCTTTGGCATTATATTTTAGGTGTACTTCTATATTCAAATGAGCTAACGTAAATAAATCAGAACGGCCTGTGGCATGAATATGGAAAATAAAGTCGAATAAAGCCCGTTAAATTGCATAGAAGAGTAATTCTTGATTTATAGGAATGATCATTCCATAGACAGAAATGTAAACAAAAACTTTGTCTCATGTGCGATCAAGTAGAAAACCAGGGAATCAAACAATCTCTAAAACCAACATATTATGAAGAAAATACAGTCCCAGAGTCTAGAAACTAAAGGGAATCTCTGGTTTCGTACTTGTGACTCGATATATTTCATCGGCGCAGCATTTGTCCTATACTGACCACATCAATATTTACATGTAAACTTATGTACAGATAGCAGAAAACATTTAAGTGCTAGTGTAATCTGCTGATTATCTTTTTCTTAAAGCTGTGACATTTTAGAAAACTGTTTATCCTTGAGAATATCTCAACGTATGCTTTGAGTCCAGTAACTAGTTTCACGTAGGTTTCTACATTTATTTTTCTCATGGAGGGAACAAAATATCAGTTTATTGCATGTATATGTAATAGTGTTTGCACATATGCACGTAGTACTATATATGTATGTATATATATATATATATATATATATATATATATATATATATATATATATATATATATATATATATATATATATATATATATATGCATGTATGTATGCATGTACGTATGTAAGTATGTATTATGTGTCTATGTATGTATGCACGTACCTATGTGTCTTTCTATCTATCTTTTTCTGTGTGTTTTTGTGTGTGTCCAACTTCTTTATACTATATTATTTTTTCTTGATATTATATACTAGCTTAAAAGCCGCAGTATCGGGCGGCTTTTAAGCTAGCTCTTGTGGAAGGCTCCTCATTAGGCCTTGCGCCCAGCAATAACTCTTCGTGCATTGAGTAAAAATTAAATGTTATTAAACTTCAAGAATATTTTTTAAGAAATGAAAATTTTTTATCAAAACAATGATATAATTTCTCGACTTGGAACTGATTGCAAAGCTGCATGATAAACAACAGTACCACCACCATAACCACCACATCTGCTATACACACACACCATTCAGACTTTTGACGCCACCATCATCAATACCTTTGACTTCGCCGCCTTCCCCTGTACTACCATCACGACTGTCTTTCAGATCACTTACTCTCACCGTCATCCCTAACCACATCGGCAACCACCAGCACCACCAGCACCACCACCACTACCACATACCCACACTTTCTCTCTCTCTCCTATTATTATTTTTACTGCTACCATCAATACTACTTTTGAGAAAACATCATCAACTCTCCTTGAATTTTTTTGTCACTCTTTCTCTACCTCTCTCTTTCTCTCTCGCTCTGTCTCTCTTCGCCACCGCCCTCACCGTCTCTATACCTACTATTACTCTGACCCCATCATGAGCAATAGAAGAGTCATTGAATAGTGAGAGAGGGGTCAAAGTTTGACACACTGGTATGCAGGAATTTGTTTTCGCATTTCTTATATATATGTCTATACACACACACGCACGCACACACACACACACACACACACACACACACACACACAAACACACACACACACACACACATATATATACATATATAACTATATATCTGTATACCTGTATATACTTGCATATATGTGTGTATATATATATATATATATATATATATATATATATATATATATATATATATATATATATAGAACTAATTACTAGCCTGCTAGCCTTGGCTATGTCAAGATGGATTTTTATGTATTCTTCTTCCCACTTGGATTTTATATGTTGCCACAATTATAATATGTCTATTCTACTGTAATTTTCTATATTTCTGTGTAGCTGAAGATTGCTCTACATATTGCATTTAATATAATGTTCGCATTACTGAAATAAATGGAGTAGCATGAAGCGTGCGTACTCCAATTATCTTTAAAATCCGTGTTGCTTCTTTTGATTTTATATATATACATATATATATGTGTGTGTGTGTGTGCGCGCGCGTGTAGTTTTTTTATATATATACACATGCTGATATATGACCTGCGTTGGATTCCTCATTCGCATAATCACCGAACCTGAAGCTTCAATATGGTCCATCCGTAGCACTTACTCAGCATTACCTGACACTTTTGGGTCTTACTGACACCATTACCTCTCATAACCTCTCTCTCTATATATATATCTGTATACAGATATACACACGCATATATATACATAAATATATTTGCATATGTTTACATAAATACACACACACACACATATATATATATATATATATATATATATATATATATATATATATATATATATATATATATATATATATATATATATATATATATGTATGTATGTATATTTAGAGAGTGTTAGATAGATAGACATACAGGCAGACAGAGTGACAGATACATAGATAGATAGAGATACAGAGACACAGATATGTAGACAGACAAACACACTGACATATAGATAGATAGGCATATAGATAGATAGATAGATAGATAGATAGATAGATAGATAGATAGACAGATAGACAGACAGATAGATAGACAGAGAGACAGACAGACAGATAGATAGATAGATAGATAGATAGATAGATAGATAGATAGATAGATAGATAAATAGATAGATAAACAGAGAGAGAGAGAGACAGACAGGTAGACAATTAGATAAACGTGATTTTACAGGAGAGTTCGCTTGCAGAGTGCATGAGGGCAGTGAGTGTGTGTGTTTGTTTATATGTCAGTGTGTGCATATATTTATCGTTCTGCATATATTTGTTTATCCACAGATCGGTATATATACATTTCTATACAAATATTTGTGTGATTTGTTATTTGGTGTTTTATAATTTTACTTTTCTTTCTTAAAACATATTTAGATTGTAGCTTAGTGAAACACAATAGGAATAATTCAAAAATCAACGATAAAATGTTTGCCGGATTTTACAAAATGACGTCTAATAAAAAATCTATACTTCAGGCTGTAGATATATGTCTAAGAGTCATTATTATCTCAAACAATTTCCTTTGAAGTTACGTATATTTGAATATTTATCACAATATTTCAGAATTTTAATGTGCCGAATTTGTTTGTAATCATATATATATGTATGCATTCTCAGCTACCATTGTCCTTGTATTTTCACTGGTTTTCCTACGTGCGCATGTATGTATATGTAAGAGTGTGTATATGTGTGTGTATATGTGTATACGTGTGTGTGTGTGAGCGTGCGCGCGTATATGTACTATCACAAACCTACACACACACAGACACTCACATACACACACAGCTATATAAGCTAAAATTATATTTGTTTGTCTTGAAACGTCACTGTTTTACGAAGTAGCTTTTGCTCAGATAAGCATAAAATAGTGTTAGTTCAACGCATAAAATAAATAATCCCGGGACCAAGGTTTCCTGCGGTAAAATAGAAAGGATTCAGGATGATAGATAGTAGAATAGTAATACTTTTAGTGTGGCATTAGGCAAGAATCTTATTGAGAACTAGCGAAATATTTTTAGTTTATTATATACATATATTCTATTTCTCGATAAAAAACAGCTCTTTCATCATTTCGCCCTATTCTGTCTCTATTCACATTTATTGAATCCTTCTCTTACAGGCAAAACAAAGCATCGCAAACGTACATACTTTCTCGCTCATCTTTCAAATGTTCATAAATAGTAAAGTTCGAGCACTTTGCTTATAAAGTATTCTCCGCATGCATTTGACGTCAAATATTACAGAAAGTAAGATATCATATATAGATACACACGCATACACACACACACATACGCACACACACACATACGCACACACACATACACGCACATTATATATATATATGTATGTATATATGTATGTATATATATATATATATATATATATATATATATATATATATATATATATATATATATATATATATATATATATATATATATATATATATATACAAAAAAAAGGTAAATATATATAGGAAAAAATATATAAATTAGTCCTAGAGCGCCCTAGAGCGCACAATGTTCCTGAAGGTCGGCAATGTTCCTCCTCGGTCAGGAGTGGACGGCCATCATATATATATATATATATATATATATATATAATATAGTTGTACTTGAAACTTGGTGTCATCGAATGAACAATGATGTGAGTCTCACGAAGAGTTTATATTTATATTCTCATATAATTAATCTTTGTACTTTATCTGTTTCTATTCATTAAAATTTATATTTAGAAATTGCTTTGCGATGGAATGGCTATTCTTACAGGGTGTCCAGACTTACACAGAATTCTAAATTTTGCTTCACCCTGGCGAAACAAATAACATTTCTATTGCATTCTATGTCCTCATTATTATTTGTAACACCATTTGTAATCTTAAAAACAAAGCCTTGTAGAATTTATGGCTCAGTATTAAAAACTAATACACTTTTGAATTCCTTTCCGGCGGAAATTTTTGCATTCTCGTCTTCCCCAAAGAAGAATATGTATTTCAATCTTCAATTTAGTTGTATTACTATTTGTGAAAGAAAAAGAGGAGTATCTATGATGGATTCTTCCAAATTTGTACATAATTTTAAATTTCTGCGACTTCTGCAAGAACTCTGCATAATCGTACAAAAAATCTCTGAAGACAATGACATAGAATGACATATACCATTCCAGTGGGCATTTATTATTTTGTTTTTAACGATTCAGTTTTCTGCTGTAAATTCTGATATATTCATGACAACATTTATTCCATCCTCTGTTGTATATTAAAAGTATATGAATGTATTTTTAAGTATTTCTGTAAGTCAAATGAATGCAAATTTATAACTGAATGCAAATTTTATGTCCGGAAATATATAATTATAACAATTTTTAAAATTGCATAATGTGGATGAAAAATTGCGTATAAATAAATTATATATATATATATTTTTTTCTGTGTGCGCAGTGGTAACCACTCCTACGCTCTTCTGAATTGAATATTCGAAGAATAATTTATTGTCTAGTTATATACATGATTGTAATCACTCAGAAGTAGATACAATAAGAAATAAGAAATAATAAGTTGTCATTTGAATGTTAATTTCATTGTAGTCAATGCTTGAACAGCGATTAAATATGAGTAGATATGTATAAAGATATGCATATTATATATATATATATATATATATATATATATATATATATATATATATATATATATATATACACATGTATGCATGTATGGATATGTATATGTATATATATATGTATATATATATATATATATATATATATATATATATATATATATATATATATATATATATATATATATATATATATATATATATATATATATATATATATATTTATATATATATATATATTTATAAATATATATATGTATATATATATATATATTTATATATATATATATATATTTATAAAAATATATATATATATATATATATATATATATATATATATATATATATATATATATATATACACATGATATATATGTATATGTGTGTGTGCGTGCGTATGTCTGCATGTATTTGCGAAGATATATCTGTCTAAGCATTTTAGTTTTGCAGATAGTTTGCTTACGTTTCGGTCACTCAGGATATCGTTGTGTCAATGCTTGTCTTATAATAGCTTCTGATGTAACTTTTAAAATCAGCAGATTATTAGTGGCCCCCAAATATAGTGTTCTTCTAATCTGTTAATAATGAAAGTATTTTGTTCCATATATATATATATATATATATGTATATATAGTTTCTATCTTCCGAGTATTTCA
>NC_142942.1:7647089-7649589 GCF_046866305.1 Octopus bimaculoides | reverse complement strand
GCACTATCTTCACCTTCTTCATTTTCCATATTCGAGCTATTTCATATTAAGAGGGTTGTATCGCCTTCCTTCTTGATTCTTCGTGGGCCAAAGGGGCATGCAACATCAACTATATAACATATGTGTTGCATCTTGTCCACCAACACCCGCTCCGGTCTGTTATTATTGCTATTATTATTGTTTTTGTTGTTGTTGTTGTTATTATTACTATTATTATTATTATTATTATTATTATTATTATTATTATTATTATTATTATTATTATTATTTTATTACTATTATTTACTTTTAATGAGCAACATTGTTACTATTATTATCATTTACTTTTATTCTGCATTATTGTTATTATTATTATTCATATAGACATCAACCTTGCATGGCATTTCCAGCTGCCTTAAAAAGTCTTGAAGTTTCAATGGGATTAAGGCCAACGCTCGCTCCGATCACCATTAGCATCACTTTTATATTACCTTCTCGCATTCCATACAGTCGTGACAGTTCCACTTTCAGGTCGGAGTACTTGGTGATTTTTTTCAACCTCTTTACTCAACATTCATGTCATTTGGTATGGCTACATCAATGATCTGACAGTATTTCTCTCTCTTATTCACTATGACAATATACGGCCGACGGTGTTCGATTACACAATCCGTCAGAAAATCATAATCTCAGGGTATCGTCACTGTTTTGCATCCCCCTGCATAAACTTATTTGGTACATTCTCATACCAGTTCCCTGCTACTTCATAGTGGTATTTACGGCATAAGAGCCAATGAGGATACACACACACTTTATCGTGGCGATGCTTGTATTCTTTTTGTGCAAGGCTCACACATCCACTTTCCAAGTGAGTCACATTTTCCACACTCTTTCCACACTCTTTCCACAGAGTTTGCATTTCTGGATGTCAGAAGTTTTATAGACGTTATACTTCACTGACCTGGTAGCGAGAACCTGGTCTTGTATTGCAATGATCGAGCCTTTCGTAGTACGCTTCAAATTACCACGCCCACGATGCTATATTATCCTTAACGTCTTGTGTATTCCTTTCAAACTGTCCCTTCATTCTCATTTGAAGAAGGTTTTCTCTTCTCCCTATACTTTTCCTTGCCCATTATTTCATCTGCATTTACACCCATATGTTTCGCAGCATATTGCAGCAGGCCTTCATCACTATCAAACACTAGGCAAGCGTTCTCCTTTCACTCCATATACAATGGTCTGTATTAATTAGTCCTCTGCTACCGTGCTTTCTTTTCATTATTATTATTATTATTATTATTATTATTATTATTATTATTATTATTATTATTATTATTATTATTATTATTATTATTATTATTATTATTATCATTATTATTATTATTATCATTATTATCATTATTATTTCATTGCCTTCTGTCGTACTAAATAACCCAACATAAACCGCTAAGTATCAAAGTTTACTCTTGGTTTAAATGTTTAGTTGAACGCGCGAAGAACATTTAGTACTGATTGAATATTGTTTCATTGGTCACCTTACAACCAGCTATATACCTTCAGAGACGAACAAGGTTTTGTTTTATCAAGTGAAACATGTTGCCACTTAAACTTGATTACTCAGACGCAAACTTCATCTATGTTGTAACGTTTGTATTCTGGAGGCTTCAGTTAACATCTCATGATCTGAATTCTTAGACCTTTCTAATGTTTTTTTAAAAACATTTGTCTATCATAGAATTTCTAAATTTTCGCTTCATTTGAATTTTATCCCCCTATCTAAAGTTTGCAGACACCATGTCCCCCCACACACTCACATACACACACAAGCAAACAGATGCACACACATGCATACATACATACATACATACATACATACACTCATATATGTTAAAATATATATATATGTATATATATATATATATATATATATATATATATATATATATATATATATATATATATATATATATATATATATACATATTCATAAAGTCATGCGTATATACAAACATAAATATCATATATATATATATTTTATATATATATATATTTATATATAAATACATCTATATACCATAGATACGTACATATATACATACATACATACATACACTGATATATGTATTAATATATATATATATATGTGTATATATATATATACATATTCATAAAGGCATGCGTATATACAAACATAAATATCATATGTATATTATATATATATATATATATATTTATATATAAATACATTTATATGCCATAGATACGTACATATAAACATACATTCATACGTAAACAGGACCAATTATCTTAGTTTCCACTAGTCTATATAACTGCATTTTTACCTATATATTTATTTATCTGCCCAACTTCCTCTCCATCAAATACTACCTTTTCGCATTTCCCTCCTTCTCCGTTACCCTCTCTTTTTACGTTGGCCTCTCTCCATTAACACGTCTTTCGCCTCGTTGTACTTATATTCTGTTTACCTTAATAGAAATCGTTTTATCCATCTCTCCCT
>NC_142942.1:7604589-7639589 GCF_046866305.1 Octopus bimaculoides | reverse complement strand
ATACACACACAGAAAATTAATATAAACAGCAGGTTCCAATGTTTCACTAAAAAGGAGAATTATAATTGTCACTAAATGCGACTAGGGCTGAGAAAACACCTATATTATTAGAAATAAGAGATAAAATGCTCTAATGCTGTACTTAACGCACATGAATGAAAACATTCACATTAACAGGGACCATGATTTTTCGAAAAATTCCGACCGAGAAACCTTAAGTCTAGCTTCAGTTTCGCCAATTTTCATTACCTTATCAGTTAAGCCCACTCGGTGTTCGGCTTTTTCCGGACCTGTTTCTACATCAGCATTTTTGTTGCAGCCTGCTGTTTATATTAATTTTGTTTAAACACATTAGCGAATCGCAAAATCATAGATTAATTTGGATGAAGGAAACACGAATACTAATACAAAAAACAGTTCCGGAAGACGTCGAACACTGAGTGGGCTTAACTTATGAGGCAACGGAAATTGCTGAAACTGACGTCAGCCTTAAGAATGCTCGTTCGGTATTTTTCAGAGAATCCTGGTCTCTGTTAGTGAATATATTTTCATTCATGTGTCTTATACCAACGGTAGTGGCAAGTGCAATCTTCGTAATATGGAAAGATAGCTAATCTGTAAAAGTCTAAGTTCAAGATTTGAAAATTTTGGATCATTTTCACGTGTGACAAAATATCTCTTACGGGTTGGGGCCCCCCTCAAGATGACAGGTAGAATCCACATTTTTACTATGTTCCTGCGCAAGATTCCCGCATGTCTTCTTTTAATTGTTTGTTTGTGCGTATATGTGTGTGTATGTGTGTGTGTATGCTTGTGTGTGCATCATAATTTGTAGCAGCAGTGTGGCCTTCCCCTCACCTCCAACCTCTCACCCTATTGTGTTGCTGCTGTCCTAATACCTGAGAAAATATACAAACAGAGAATAAAAAGAAAGGTACAGTTCCTGTATTCCTCTATGTATGTGTGCTCATCCACAGTGTTGCCATCGTGATAGTTGTCGTTGTTGTGAATATAACAGCGAGAAAATAATAAAATAACAGTAATAAACAAGTGAAGAAAAAAATATACTTCGTGTGTTTATTTGGCAAGAAAGAAATAATGATAAATAAAATGATCATGTCGAAGTACAACAATATATATAGAGTCATTCAGAATATTTAATTGGAGTAAGGTGAATTTGAAGTAATTAGTTAATTATTCGATGTCTTACAGCTGTTTCGGGGATATCCCAAGTGTCAGGGTAACATCGCCATACACTGTGTATTCCGTCATCAAAGACAAGTTGAGAATTAGGTAAATTTGAGACAGAAAATTCAAACTGCATAATCGAATAAAATTGTAGATAGAAGAATAAAGAGTAAGACAGTACTAAGAAGAATGCAGAGTAATAAAGCTCATAGCTCATCTTCTTCCAGAGGGTATGGAGGTTGGTCCGTATTTCCGTGAGGGTGCTCTAATTAAATGTTCTAAATGACTTGAGACAACCGTCCTGTCTTGAAGTTGTTGTCCTGTTTCCTGTAATATATACCTGCTAATTCGGAAGCCTATTACGGAACCGTAGAACCGTAGCTCCAGCCTCAGCTGGGAACTTGAAACCTAACGGATGGCCAATTCTAGTGTTTACACAGGTGTACGTATTCGTTTAGATCACCAGTGAACTAATGCCTTCATATCCCTTATATATATATGTATATATATATATATATATATATATATATATATATATATATATATATATATATATATATATATATATATATATGTATGTGTGTGTGTGTAGGTGTGTGTGTGTGTGTGTGTGTGTGTGTGTGTGTGTGTGTGTGTGTGTGTGTGTTTGTGTGTGTATGTATGTATGCATACAGAAGTGTCGAAATACCTCAAGAAGACCTCTTACAAACTGAATAATATGTACAGTTCGTATATAATATCATAATGTCATATTATAGTAATGTCCCAGTTAAAATGAGCTCCTATTAAATACGTAAATATTTTAGTCTTGAGAATACGACTGGTATTACGCCGATTAAAGAACGTTCATTCTCAGCAGCTACCTAATGACATCAACTCTGTGGATATAAATACTGGTGGATGACTTCAGGAATTCCTACATGTCCGTAAAGTATAGAACAAATGAGAGACAGGTATAAAATGAAATTCACAAGGTTCCTTATAAAGAATTGCTAGATGCTTAATAAAGAATCTATTGAATTCCATTTTCTCTTCTCTCATTTATTGTATACATAAATATATGTGTATAACTTTTTTATATATATGTATATATAGTGCAAACGCAATATTTCACTCACGCACATACACACACTCACACAGATATATAACAACAGTGCTCTTGTCGATCACTCATTTTATCTCTTCTTTTCCATACTGTGTAGTTTTATATTATACAGATTTTTCCTCTATATTTACAGCTCATGGTTTAGGGTCATATTATCTTATTAAGTTAGCGGTGCTTATCATTAACTATAATACAGTTATATAAAGTCTGTCAGTCAATTTGTCTGTCTGTCTGTCTCTGTCTCTCTTTCTCTGGATACATGCATATTGGCGCATACGCACACACACTCACATACATGCAAACATAAACGCGCACTGCCAAACGCATACAAGTAAGATATTTTTTAATTAATTTAGATAGATAGGGATCTCCTGTATGTTTTATAATGTTCATTTACTCAGACTTGTTTCAATTAAACAGTTCAAAACAGGAGTTCAGTTTCGTAAGAAAAAAAAAAACAAAAGAAAAAACAGAATGCCATAATACCAACAAACGTCAAATCGAACGCAAATTGTTTTCTGCACATTTCATATAATTATTTTAAATGAATAAATTTTTGTCTAAGGCTTTGAATATTCAGCAACGCTTAATATTTTTCTTCGGAACGAAGCGGTGCGCTGGCAGAATCGTTTGCATATCAGACGAAATGCTTAGCAGCCCGTGTTTACAGAATCAGTTCAAATTTGTGAGGTCAGTTTTTCCTTTCATTATTTCGCGATCGATAAAATAAGTACCAGTTGAGCACTGGGATCGATGTAATTGACCTACTCCCACCCCACTGAGATTTCTAGCCTTGTCCCAAAATTTGATACCAATATTTCTGTCTGAAGTTAAAATATATCAAAATATGTTTATTATAGTCAAAGAATCTATAGCACTGTTCTAGGCAAGATGGCCTGTATTCAAAATTCCAGCGACCTATGGACATAACTGTGCTCTTACAATGTGGGACATGCTACAACTCTTATATTTTAGAACCATTAAAATGTCAGAGTTAACTGATCATAGTTGTACATTCAAACAACCCATACAATATTACTAATTCAATATCTATGGCACTAGTTTCATGTAATTTATGATTATTGATCCTGGAAAAACATAGGATCAAGTCATGTTAAAGTATTTTCTATGTTTATTTGTGTAAGTTTTGTTTATATTAACTTACAGTCATTTCTGTGTATTTAATTTTGTAACATGGTTTTATGTAAGAGCCACTTCATAAATGCGCAAAGCACTAAAATATATGCGTGCGCGCATGCATACACACACACACACACACACACACACCATTCTGCTTGAACTCATGAAAATATCTATATTCACATTCACATATAAATTTAACTGTCGCAGGGAAAAACTTTTGATCTTTAGCTATAATAAATTTTGTTATGGCCGTATCAACAGATAGTGGGTATATCAATTTTTCCTGTGTTTCATTTTCAATCTTGAAATATGTAACATGTAAGGAGAGGAATTTTGATCCCATTGTTATAAAATATAAATTGGTAGCGCTGAATATTTAAAGAGTGACTCAATACATTATGCCCCAGTATTGATTATCCTTTCATTGCGAGTTCCAGTCAGCTACTTGTATATGATATTACTAACACGCTCTCACATACATAGGAAATTTACAAAAATAACAACCATCAGTTCTCCCATCATAACTGTTTGAATAAAGTGCCTTGTTCACAAACGCAACAGTACGTTTGTGGTAGATTAAGTATTTTCAAAATTCCGTTTAGCAATTTGTCTATAGAAGTTGAAATATTTCACAAATTTTAACAAAACTAAATTTCGCTCATACCTGCAGCCTGTTTATACTGATACTGATGCATATATATATATATATATATATATATATATATATATATATATATATATATATATATATTGCAATATAGTCAAACGTCCCTTAATACTAATACTAGTGTCCTGCAAATAAGAATAGGGAATGAAAAGTTTATCTAGAAAGCTTATTTTTCTTAGATTGTTCGAACAGATGGCCAGTAATATGTGAATTTGCTTGTCGTACATATGCTGCTTGGTTGCAAGCTTGATGCTTCACGCTTTTCCTATTGAACGATGATCAACTTCTAATGTAATGTAATTATATGTGTGCGTTAAAAACAACAGAAGTGATGCTGTTTAAAAGTAGCTTCATAATACTATATATAATATTAAAATATAATATAAAAAGCCGATTATAAATACTATCACAAATACCAAATATCACATATTGGTATATAGAACAAGAACCAAATATTCCAATTAACTACAAACTTATACCTAACTTAACTTAGTAGGAACCTTAATATGTACACCATCTATCGGATATAATAATTCCAAGAACATGTATTTAAAGCTACTATTACAAAGCAGGTTAGGCGGCGATTTGACACAATCGTTAGCATGTGGGGCAGAATGCTTAGCGGCATTTCAGCCATCTTTGTGTTCTGTATTATAATTCTGCCTTGGTCGACTTTGCTTTTCGTCCTTTCGCTGTCGATAAAATAATTACCAGTAAAGCACTGAGATGTTTGTAATCAACATACCTGCTTCCCCGAAATCATTACTTTGTGCCAAACTTTGAAATCATCACTACACTGAAACTTCAAATGTAAAATGAACGTTCCAGTATGAATACAAAACGCTTTCTTACTATTTCTCAATATGATTGGAATCTCTTTCTCCTTGGAGAACATTTACGGATTCTTCATCTATTGAAATAAAAAAATTTTCTCCACTTATTTGTTTACTTACGAGTGAATTACAATTTAAACATTTATTCAATTATTTCAAAGAGTTTAAATACTTATCGTTAGTTCGTTTAGATTTTTGAATAATGAAATTCTGAAAGGCTTCAAGGTTTAGCGTGTAGTGTGCAGAGTGTTAAAGAAGAAATAGAGCATTTTGTGCATTTAGATCAAATAATCATATGTAATAAGTGGAATGTAGGAAGTGATGGCAACATAATAGCAGATATGGGACAAAATATAGAAAAAATACACCGTTATTTACACGACCCATAAAAAGGATAGTAAGTTTGAAGTGATCACATAACTTTGCTTTGGGTAAATGGAACCAACGAAATATGAAACCAAGATATATATTTCTATTTCTTTAAAGATTTGGACTTGATAAGGGGATAATTTAACTGCTATGTCAAACGATAAAGCGATTGAATACAAAAATCTCTCGTTGGCTCGTCCAATGCATCCCTCATTGAAGACCGTTAGATGTGATATGAAGAAGATTTAGCTGCTGTATCTGGCACGTAAATCAGCCACTTACGGACAGCTTATTTGTTTCAATTACTCTCTTAGAGCAGGACACATTATGAGATACGTTAATTACACAGCGTAAAGAAAACCAATGAGGCTAGCAAAACATTATATGACTGCTGAATTTTGACAGAATACTGGTAGCATTTTAATGAATACCACGCAAGATATCATCTAAGACACTTGAATTATATTTCCTCCTAATTATCTTTTCTCATTCTTTGGCTGTGCATTCGAATTTGCAGTTCCTCTTGAATTAATGTGCGTGTGTGTGTCAGCGTATAATCGCGTATATACCAACCTATACATATATACATTGTACTTAAATTTATATATATATATATATATATACATCTACGTGTATGTTTGTGAGTGTGTACATGCACACACACACATGCATATATACAAATGTATATATATATATATATATATATATATATATATATATATATATATATATATATATATATATATATATATATATATATATATATGCATATATGAGTTTAAATATAAGAATATACTTATATATATATATATATACACATATATATGTATAGATTTCTATAAGCATATATACATATACATCCATACACAAGCGCATATATATACATATACATACATACACACGCGCATATATATATATACATATATACATATATATGTATATATGTATATATGTTTGCATAGATATATTGGTGTTTAGAAAATGATGCTATAAACGTAGCTAGCTTTTTATCTAACTTTTATTAAACTTTATCCTATTCTACGTCGCATATCAAGCGATTTTATATAGTGTCATCCGATAAACAGATATACACATACAATATATGATATACTTCTATCCCCCTTCTTCTCAAGTTATATGTATGTGTTTTTATACATGTGTTCAAATGAATATCCTTACAAATTGTTAATAGTACGTTTTGTTGCCAATGTTTATCCGGGGATCAAATTCCATAGATGAGAGGAATATCTAATGTTTTGAATAAACTGCCGATTTAGTTAGATACCATGAATGGCACTTTTTAAAAGACAGTCGCAAGATTTAACTGCTACATTTGGCGATTTGAGTTGCCTCACGAATATTCCCTTCTGAAACACTTTCACGGCAATTGGCAGCATATAATTTAATAAAATGTGATGTCTATTACGAGCAAGTAGGCGGTTTGCATTTTTGATATACTTTTACACTAAGGCGGTGAGCTGGCAGAAATGTTAAGCACGCCGGGCTAAATGCTTAACGGTATTTCGTCTGCCGTTACGTTCTGGGTTCAATTTCCACCGAGGTCGACTTTATCTTTCATCCTTTCGGGGTTGATTAAATAAGTACCAGTGACGCAATGGGGTCGATATAATCGACTTAATCTTTTTGTCTGTCCTTGTTTGTCCCATCAATGTTTAGCCCTCCTGTGGGTAATAAAGAAATAAATATACTATTATAAAATTACTTACATTTGCAAGAAGCACATTTGAGCGGTGTTGTCCATATAACCAACGGTTACCTTGTGCAGATTACTAGCGTTGTTTGGAACGTTTAGAATGTTTGGAATGAATAAGTTACATAATTAATGAAATAATTTGTATCCATTGGATCTCTCCGTTTACAAACTTAATAATAATATTTTATATTTTATGATATTTTATAAAATATATTCATTGAAGAAATATCTCTTCAAAATACAATATATTAAACCAGTGTATCTTGGATAAAAAGAGCTCTAAATACCCTCATAGTGATTATACACACACACATATACACACACACAAACACACACACACATACATATATATATATATATATATTACCATGTGTGTTTCCCGATCTGTCACTGCGATTATATAGGTAAGTGCATTATCCTTGAGGCAAGGTAATAATTTTCAAATGTTATGTTTGGAGATTTCGGCTAGAATAAAAGAATGAAGTAGAAAAGTATATGAATATAACAAATTGTAGCACACCAGCCTGTTGTATATATGTTTGTATATATGTATGTATGTATGTATGTATGTATGTATGTATGTATGTATGTACGTACGTACGTACGTACGTATGTATGTATGTATGTATGTATGTATGCATATATGCATGCGTATATGAATGTGTGTAATTATGTAGAAAGCCGGTGTGTCAACAAATGCTCAACGGTTTCAAATTATGTAGTCTTATTTCAAACGTTTCTGTAACATTTCAGTAATATACCTCACTGAAACAAGTACAAGGTTAATATATGTACACACACACACACATACACACACAGACACACATACACGCACGCACACACACACACACACACACACACACACACACACACACACACACACATATATATATATATATATATATATATATATATATATATATATATATATATATATATATATATATATATATATATCGATAAGATCCACTAAGACCATTAACAGTTAAAGCCCAGCATGACAACAGACCAATGAGTGGCACTAATAATAAATTCATATCGGACAAAGGCGAGAATTGAACCTAGAAATTTGTAGGTTGAGTATATATTTTGCAATGTTATACTTTTTCTGCAAATATATGACTGTATTCTCGGTCTGTTAGCTTGTTATATATTTTTGGTATATTCACACACACGCACACGCGCGCACACGCGCGCACACACACACACACACACACACACTCACACACATACACACACATGCGCACGCACACACACATACGCACGCATATACATATATATATTTATGCGTTCTTTTATTTTAGCTATTTTAGAAAGTTTTCTAGCCAAAATAACTAAACATAACATTTCAAAATTATTACATCGCCTCTGGGACGATGCACTTACATACATAATCAAACAAGCAGAGAACCAGATAGATATACACACATATGGAGTGTATATATACATATACATATATCTACATGTCTATCTATGTACGTATGTTTAATATTTTCGCACGTGATGTGATATACATATAAATATATACACAAAACTAGATAGATAGATAGATAGATACTCACAGAGACAAATTCACACGCAAAATATGTATATATATATATATATATATATATATATATATATATATATATATATATATATATATATATATATATACATATACATATATATATGTATGTATATATGTATATATACAAATATGCATATATTTATATATAAACATACATATATATATATATATATATATACAGATATACATACACACACGTACGCACGCACACACCCATGCGCAGACGCTCACACTCACACACACAAACACGCACACACGCACACACAAAGACACACACACACACACACAATACACTTATGGAGATTTAGATAGAAAGTGAGAGTACTGGCAATTTTTTTTCTTTTTTGGTTTTGAAATCACAAAAGGTTTTCTTGGCGACTTTCATGTTTCTTCCAAAATAGCAATATGTTCATCCAAGATGAAAGCTGCTATTGTATCGGTACCTCTCAAAGGACTTAAGCAGATTTATCACGCCAAGTATGTGTCAAAAACTCGTGGTATTGTTTCAAAAACACAATAATGCAGTAGGGCGAATTTCAAACTCTTTTTCTGTAGGAAATTAAATAAGTACTTTTTGGTCGGTGATGAAAGCTGACGCCCAAGATATTGCTAGAGTTTTACATTTCTGTCTTAGAAACCTCACATTTGTATTATATATAAAGTTTGGCTAACTTCAAATGAAAATCTTTAGGAAAATGACAGCCTTATTTACAATATGCCCACTTCAGTTTGTGAATGTATCTGAAATACAGTGTATGTTTGAAATATTTTCATGGTAGTTTTCATATAGTTAATGCTTAACTAAAATCTATTTGTGAAAATTTCTTATAGGATACATTGACCTCAGCATATATCGGGAAAGCCCATTTGCGAGTCACCCAAGTAGTTGCAACATTTTCACTCAGTCGATTAGATACAGCACTTAACCTTCTCTCAAATCATGTTCTTCAGTCTTAAGAAGGGATGATAGAATTCATATTGCAAAATGAAAATACAAAATCTAGTGACATTTCCAGAAAAAAATTTGCTTCTAGATCTGCTCCTGACTAGTCACTTATATCCTAAGTCGATGAATCAGACAGCATCTGAGATGGTTAGTTATCGCCACAGCTTTTTTTTACATCATTTTGTGCAAGTTCTGGAACAAGTCACTTTTTTTCTTAGTGCTCGAGTTCCCCTCTACGTATTGCACGTAATTATCTCTAACAACACAACACTACAAGAGGAGAAGAAATTGAACAGTTGGGGGAACATTTCATAAAAGAAAATGACTTAAGTATTCAGTTGGTTTATTGTTGTTCCATGTGATTCGCTTGGAAGTCTAGGATTTGGCCTCAGGAGAGTTCTACTTGTTCTTCGATTGGGGTTGTATGTTCTCCTGTTTCGTATTATATCCGCATATGATCCGAAATATATGTTTTTTAGAGGACTGGGGTGTCTTTGTCTATTTTCTGGTAAAATTTCTTTTCTTTTCGTGTTGTTTTGAGTTCTGAAGTTTGTCATAGTAGATCGGTCTTTAGGTTTTGTCAGGTTTTTGTCATAGGTGCTTTCGTATTATTCTAGCCAGAATTTTTATGGTTCCAAGATCTCCTAAGACTTCGTCTCCTATCTGTTAGAGTCGGTTTCCCACATGTCTAGAAACATTTTTTACTCTCTCTCTTTCTCTCTCTCTCTCTCTCTCTCTCTCTCTCTCTCTCTCACACACACACACACGCACACACACACACACATATATACATATATATGCGCACATATTTGAATGAACATATCCGTTGATGCATACGTATGAGCGCGTGTATGTATTTATGTATGCATGTCACTTTAGAATATTTTATTCGTCCTTAAATATACTGTACAACTCAGTTCATCCCATCCCTTCATAGTATGTAAATATGCTTTTTAACATTCTGCTTAAATCTTTTTTTTATATCCTTTCTTTCTCATCTTGGACTTATCTGTCTTTTGTTTCTAATCCTACTGAATATTTCACATTTTTTGTATCTTTCCGAGGCTTTGTAGCAAATAAAGGAAATATATCATCGTCATAATTATCAACAACAACAACGACAACAGCGATAATAATGATAATAATAATAATAATAATAATAATAATAATAATAATAATAATAATAATAATAATAATAATATTAAATCAATCTACCTAACAAATACGAAGAAGAAGAAGAAGAAACAACAAAAGCTATAAAACAAATGAAATCCAAACTAAAACTAGAACAGCAACGGACCATGATAAAACGATGGCAAGAAAAGCCCCTACATGGTAAATACTGGGCTAAACTAAATGCGAAAGAAATAGACAGAGAAAAATCCCAGCAATGGCTGAGAAGCTCAGGACTCAAAGCAGAGACTGAAGGATTTTTAATTGCTGCACAAGACCAAAGCCTCCCCACCAGAAATTACCAAAAACACATAATGAAAAGAAATATAACAAGTAACTGTAGAATATGTGGAGATCGACAAGAAACAATAAATCATATTATCTCTGGCTGCCCAGTCCTGGCTAAGAAGGAATATATTCACAGACACGACAGAGCTGGGACCTATATACACTGGAAGCTATGCCAACATTATGGAATAGCAACAGAAAAAAGATGGTATAAACACACGCCAGAAAAGGTCACAGAAAACGAGAAAGCAACCATACTCTGGGATATGCCAATACACACAGATAGAGAAATTAAGGCAAATAGACCAGATATAGTTGTCAAAGATCATGAAGGAAAAAAATGCCTTCTAATTGATGTTTCAATACCAGCAGATGACAACGTTTCTCTAAAAGAAATGGAAAAACTTTCAAAATACAAAGACCTGGAAATAGAGATAACTCGAATGTGGAATCTAAAAACAGAAACAATTCCTATCATAGTAGGTGCCTTAGGTATAATAAAAAAATATTCAGACAAATACATAACAAAAACACCAGGACTTACAAATATATATAACATACAGAAAATTGCACTACTGGGTACTGCACACATTCTACGCAAAACACTTTCAATACAGTAAACATAAGAGCACCACAGCAAACCACAGCACATACCCAAGGCGCACAGAGCTGCGCTCGGTAGTGAAGTGAAAGCACGTTATAAAAATAAAACTACTGAATAATAATAATAATAATAATAATTAGACGTGTGGGTTGGCAGAATCGTTAGCACGCCGGGAAAAATGCTTAGCGGCATTTCGTTCGTCCTTGCATTGAGTTCAAATTCCGTCGGTACTTATTTCATTGACCCCGAAAAGATGGAAGGGTTCGATGAAATAAGTATCAGTTATGCACTGGGATCGATGTAATTGACTTATGCCCCCACCCAAATTCCAGGTGCCCATAGTAGAAAGGATTAATTTCTTGTGTCTTATTATTATTATTATTATTATTATTATTATTATTATTATTACAGCAGTGCATGCTATCAAAGTGCCACTAGGATAGCGCGTTCTGCCTCATCTTCGAAACGCCTAGTTTAGAGTAGAGGCAGCTGATGAAGGAAAAATTCCATAAGTGGCTTGTCTCTTTTCTTATGTTTTCATTCTGTTGTCTGTAAACAAAGTCCGTTTTTGTGCTTTTTGTTCCCCATTTATTTTTCTGACGTCCTGTACCCGGATATGCATCTATATATACATGTAGATGTAGGTATGTACATATATGTATGTATACATGCATATGCTCATATACCATTTATTATTATATATATTGGAAGCCTAGTATGCCCATCATGACAACACGTCTGATAAGGGTACATCAGGCACATGCATCACAACCATATGTGCGTGACATGGTGATCTCATATCAAGATAAACAGCGCATGACCTTGCAGTTAGAATTTTCTTCACGTTGAGTAGCCTATATCCCTTAAATGGTCCCTGAATACGTTGTTTAAGATGAACGAAACACCGATTATTATTATTATTATTATTATTATTATTATTATTATTATTATTATTATTATTATCATTATTATTATTATGGAATAATTACTGTGAAGCATTGTGTAGAATATATTGTATGAACGGTCACGGGTAAGGCCAAACCAATGAGAAGTAAATGCAAGGTAAATCACAAGAAAACAAATATGTAAATTCATGTAGACTTAGCTTGTATTTAATATTTCGGGGTTTAAAAATGGGGTCATAACCCCGAAATATTGAATTAATTCACCATTTTCACATTAATTCAATTATTACATTAATTTACATTTTTATTATTATTGTTGTTGTTGGTTGTGGTGGTACTAGTAGTAGTAGTAGTAGTAGTAGTAGTAGTAGTAGTAGTAGTAGTAGTAATAGTAATAATGGTGGTGGTGGTGGTCGTCGTGATGGTGATGGTGGTAGTAGTAGCAGTAGCAACAACAGCATTAATAGTCGTGGTAATGTTAGCAGGAGTATCAGCATTACCAGTAGAATTAGAAGGTGTTGTAGTTGAAGTAGAAGCAGTAGTAGCAGATATTGTTGTTGTGTTCAGGGTTGCACGTAGGAGTAAAGCTGAAAGAAAGCGAATGCACGTCACGGAGAAATCCGAAGCGAGAGAATCCATAGAAACTCTCCAAACGTTTTAAATAGAATAACGATGAAAATAGTTTTTCTCTTCTGTATCCATGGCTTGGAACATTATAGTCAATGCTAATTCCATCAGATATATTCCATTTGTTTGCCATTTAGTAAACATCCGAAAGCTTTTTCTCAATATTCACTTGATCTCTTACAAATGTAAATGGCGATGCTGTTGTTTGGCTTTTGAGATTAGCCAAGGCTATAACCCAGCTGCGCTTGGACGAGGAAATCTGCCTACCGGAATGGAGCATTTTTTTCTTCTCATTCTCATCTAATTTAAGAGAAACCTACTGAACTGTAGGCAAATGATTATAATAAAAGTTGCCGAATGATCCAAAAGAACTAAATTAGACTGACGGATCTATCAGTTGAAAATTATGAGAACCCACGAGGAAGGAATTATTCTAAATAATAGATTCGGAGTTATCGCTGATAGCGAACTTCGCCTAAAAATGGATACCGTCCGCCAATTTAAGTGGACGGTGGATAGTGGGAAGTTCACAAGACCAAACATCATTCGAGTTGCTGCTTCCTGTGCCATATTATTTGCCGTTCATTGCACATGCTAGAACTAACACCGAGCTAATGACGACATCTGCCCTACTGTTTACTTCTCCGTACGGCAAGTAAGCCAGATTACATTCCCCTATTCTCACTTTACGTCTGAATGATTGCGATGTCCATTTTTATCGAACTTCACTTAGCGCTAGTATATATCTTATTCTGTGATGACTGTTTAGTTCGCTTTCATTCTTCTCTCCATCACTGATTCATCTAATATTTTCCTATCTGTCCAAATGCTCTATGTAGCTTTGCTTGTTATCATATTTCCACTAAACGAAGATCAGTGTTCCGTTTCAATTCATTTGGAAGCCATTGAAACTAGCATATCAGCATTATTAGTGTTGTCTATTGCTACTTCGCTGTTCTTATCAAAGTAGGAATGTATTGTAAGCTAGACAAGTAAAAATCATTTTCAGTAAATTTTTATTACTGGATCACTAACGTAATGGTCCCTAATGAATGTTTTCGTAACACCACAGCTTAAAGAATAAAAAAAAAAAAAAATATGTCTGGAATAAAAGACTTTTTGTGCTTTAATTCCTATCAGCTACTTCATATAAGAGAAATAAACAAAGACTGCGCGAAACCAGATTCCGAAACAATGAAAAAGTTATATCATTGTTCGCTGGATTGGCGAATAGATTCTTTCAACAGGATTACTGTTATCAAAAATAACATCCTTCTGTACATTTTGTATTTTAAAAATGTCCATTATGCTCATTTTCCTGAGATTATAGGTTGCATAATAATGAATTACGCAATAGAGGTGTTGATTCTGAAGTTTGTGAGACTGCTGATCGAATTGCTCACAGCTCAATTATACAGCGATCATTGTAAGGAACCTCTGGACAAAAGAGTTAAATGTTGAATGGCTCAGTTTATTTAGAGGGAAGTTTGCATGCTACGATTAATACCTCAGAAAGAGAAACAGTGGAGGCGTGCCGAAGTACAACTGATGAATGCTCTTTTATTTCACAGCGAGCTGGTTGCTGTGTGCCGAAGTACATGCGCAAATAGTGCATGCATGCATGTATGTATGAATGTATTTATGTATGCCTGTATGTATTTATATGTGTAGGTACCTACGCATATATGTATGCGTGTAAGGATGCGTGAGTGCATTAAATACGTGTGAATATATGCCTGTACTGTTGTATTGTTTGACGACGTCTTTATATATATATATATATATATATATATATATATATATATATATATATATATATATATATATATATATATATATACAGAAATTAGAGAATACGTACGAAATACATTTAGGTGACCTTCATTACTGCACTGAAGTTTTAATTCGTTCAGGTACCTTTTTGTCACATGAAAATATGTACACTGGGAGAAACTGAAGAAAGAATTAAACTGAACCTTACCTGCGGACCAAATATGTGTCGGTGTCCTTATAAATGTGGATGTGTGTGTGTGTGTGTGTGTGTGTGTGTGTGTGTGTGTGTGTGTGTGTGTGTGTGTGTGTGTGTGTGTTTGTGTGTGCGTGTGCGTGTGTGTGTGCATGATTGGCATGCTCACACATATAAATAGCCGACTTATTTTTGATTAGTACGCATCCATTATGGGTTGATTATAATGTTAAGAAATGTTTCTGATTAGGTCTGGAGAAAGATGCGCAGCCTCCACCCTTTGCAGCATAGACTGAGATTGTTACTATTCCCCTTAAACACTCGCAAATGAGCACCTCCCAGAATTACAGGTTCTAATTTGGAGAAGTAGAGGACCGATGTTTTGGTTAAGAAGGGCATGTGATGAGGTACTTTGGTTGAGCGTGCTCGATTAACACGACCAGCGTGCTCCAAAAAGCAACAAGGCCACCGATTTCGAGGGAGGGGCTAAATGTATTTCATAGGCCGCAGTGCTCAGTTGGTGCTTATTTTACCGACCCGGAAAAGACGAAATACAAAGTCGGCTCCGGTGGAATTTGAACTCGGAACAAAAAAGACGAACGAAATACCACTAATCATTTTGCCGGCTTGCTAACCATTCTGCCAGATCACCAGTTTAGGTTCCAATATAATAATGATAGAAAACAAAAAATCAGCATGTGGAGATTTTGTTCGGACTTAAGAGGAAAATTCTTAATCTATATCATTTACTTATATTACTGGTATTTTTGTATGTCTCTGCTTAACACAGAATTTAAAACTTATTAAAATGGGTCAAAAAAGGAATAGAAATAAATATGAACAAGAATTATGACGATAATGGTTTAGCATATATTATGAACTAAATATCGAGTAAATTAAAAGGTTTGCAGAGAATATCAGAATATATGACTTTTTAAAATCCTTGTATTATGTGTCGTTCACTCTGATTTTAGTCACAGCAATATTTCTGACTGGTGTGAACTAACTTAACTGAAAACCAACAGAAACCACATTTATCTCGTTATTCTCTGCCACAAATACCCTTGCTCTCTTTTTTTTTTCTTCTAAAAATGTCAGGGCTAATTTCAGTTAGCAATATATAGGTTGCATAAATGCATAAAAAAATGTCCGGCAATGAGGCCAGTCTCTGTTATTTCCTTGTGCGAATGTGCATGAAGCCCACGTTTTCTGATTGGTTTGTCTTATGCTTCTACGATTCAGGTAAAAAATCTGCCAAACTCGGTTATTTTTAGTATATTTCTTGTTGCGATGTGCAAAAAGTAAGAAATATTTCAAGAATAATGTTTACCGTAAGAAACATTTTAAGAATAATGTTTAAGAATGATATTTAAGAATAATGTTTAGCTCTCATGGTGGCACGCGGCCATCTAACCCCTCTACCGCTTTCTGTAATGAAATTAATTCTATGTTCTTATCTTCTGCTTCATATCTAAGGTGATGCAGTTGTTACATTTGTATATCGCTTTGAAGTATTGATATTGGAATAACACAGAAAAAATATACAATGAAACTGTGCTATGAGCGTATTTGAAGAGTTGCTTATTTTGACTGTTTCACCTTTTCGCCTGTAAAACTTCACATGTAAACTTGAGAAGAGTGTGTAAAGAGGCGAAGTCAGAGAACAAAGCATAGCCATAAAACACTAAAAGTTTTCACGATCATTTTGCGTTTCATGATCTACCCGTTGAAGCGGCTGGTAGATTCCTAGATCCATTAATCGAATTCTTTTGGTTGTATACTGGTAAGAAAGCCATTCTCACTTCATCAACTGTATCAGTAACGATATCAAAGGTATTGCGTAGATATGCATATGAGAGATCGATATTAAATCAAGACTAACAATTCATATATTGAAAATCACCTTTCACATTTCCTGGATAGATGCACTACTTTACTTCACTTGGTAAATTATCATAGGCCAAACCTATGTAAGCAATTATTTAAAATATAAACGAATAATAAAATTACAAATATCGCTCGAACACGTTTAACTATCGCTTTCTGAAATCAAGCAGCCATGTACACGATACGGGATTTGTGCAAAGCTCCATCACAGAAAATTGATGGATATATATATATATCAATTTTAAGTGAAAGATTTACCATAAAGGCACAAGCATGGCTGTGTGGTAAGACACTTGCTTCCCAAAAACGTAGTTCGGGTTCCGTCCCACTGCATGGCCACTTGGGCAAATGTTTTCTACTATACCCAATATAAATTTGGGGAGGCCAAATTTTTGTTAGTGGATTCGTAAACGGAAACTGGAATCAGTTCGTGGCATACATATATATACATATATATATATATATATATATATATATACATATATATATATATATATATATATATATACATATATATATATATATATATATATATATATATATATATATATCCAGAGAGAGAGAGAGAGAGAGAGGGGGGGAGTGCAATGAGTAAATTGTCACCATTTTATATTTTTAATTTCGTGCATGCGCACTGTTTGGTTTTGGTTTTCTCGACTACACAGTATAGTAGGGCTAGTTGAGCACTGTCTGTGAGAAAAACAGCACCATCACGCGATTCCCTCTGCCAGAAATTTGGAAACGACATGCTGTACTGCTTGACATTGACTCCGGAAGCTCCAATACGAGCATCAGTGTGTTTGGGTGTCAACCTGAGAACAGTACAATATGTCGACATGTACCGAGAGTGATAAAGATGAAACTTCCAGCTATCGTCATGCTGGTTGGAATGATCCCTACTGACGGAGACGTTATGCCTCCATTCATCTTCCCACACGGCCTCAGACTCAATATGGAGGTCTACATTAAGTGCCCTGAGGTGGTAGTGCTGGGCCGGGTCAAGAGGGTGACTGCTGGAAGATATTATGTCTGGAAAAAGGACTCAGCACCATGCCATAAAAGCAGGAGAACCCAGTCATGGCTGTCAGACAATTTCTCCGACCACATCACCCATAACATCTGGCTACCTAACTCCACAGACTGCAACCCCCTTGATTATTATGTGGGACGCATTTGAGCGAGAGATCAACAAAACTCCTTGTAGCACCAAACAGGAACTGAAGGCAAGGACTATGGCAACATTCACCAACGTAAACAAGGAGACCGTCCGAAGAGTTGCAGGAGATTTCGAAGTCTTCTGGAGGTCGTGGTTGAACCTGATGGCGATTTTATTGAATAGATTTACTCTTGAATATTTCAAGATATTTTAATGTAATTTTGGTAAATATATCTGTTAAACTGAGATGTCAGTGTTATTTTCATTTTTGCGTAATTTAGACGACAATATATTCACCTCAACCTGTATGTATATATATATATATATATATATATATATATATATATATATATATATATATATATATATATATATATATATATTCATCATCAGCACCATCACCATCCTCATTTAACCCTCTTTGTTCATGCTAGCATTGGCTGGATTGTTTGAACGGGTCTGGCACGCTGGAAGGCTGCACCCAACTCCAGTCGGATTCGCCATGGTTTTCTACGGCTGGATGTCCTTCCTAACGCCAACCACTCCAAGAGTGTAATGGGTATTTTTACGTACCGCCTGCACGGGTGCCATATTCGTGACACCAGTATCTGTCATGACTGCGCTTTTGCTCGGCTTGATATGTCTTCTCAAGCATGGCATAAAGCCAAAGGTCTCGCTCATCGCCTCCGTGAGGCCCAACACTCGAGAGGAACTCTGCCACTTTGCCTCTGTGAGACCCAACGCTCGAATGGCACGGCACAGGTGCCAGTTAAGTGTCACCAACATCAGCCACGACTGCGATTTTACTTGGCTTGACGAGTATCGCCAAAGGTCTTGGTCACTAGTCATTGACTCTGTGGAGCTCAAAGTTTGAAGATCAAGCTGCACCATCTCGACCGATGTCTGCCTGGGTCTACCACTGGTTCGCTGCACAGTTAGAGAGCGGCACTTCTTTACACAGCTATGTATGTATGTATGTATGCATGCATGTATGTATGTATGTACGGATGGATGGATGGACGGATGGATGGATGGATGGATGGATGGATGGATGACTGGATGGATGCATATATGTATCTATGCGTGTGCGTGTCTATGTGTATGTGTTGGTCCACCACCACCGCTTTACAACCTGTGCTGGTGAGTTTCCCTTAGCGTAAACTAGCGGTTCGGCAAAACAGACCGATAGAATAAATACCAGGCTTAAAATAAAGAAGCGCTACCGTTGATTTGATTGACTGAAACCGTTGAAGGTGGTGCACCAGCATGGCCGCAGTCAAATGACTGAAACAAAAAGATAAAATATTTTAAGGAGACAAAAGTTGGCGCGAGGAGAATGGTATATGACCAAATGTTTAATATGGCACAAACATACATAAACATAGGCATACATATATTTAACTACCTACAAGCAGATGTATATATATATATATATATATATATATATATATATATATATATATATATATATATATATATATATATATATATATATATATATATATATATATATATATATGTGTGTGTGTGTGTACAAAGGTCTTTGCGTGTATATGAGAATCATTGTCTCCGAGAGTAGCTAAGATGGGTGCACGATCGCTGATGCATTCAAAGCTGTCTTGCTGATTGATCCCTTTTTTCTAACCACGAAGATATTCTCTTCTATAAGCATGATGTTTACATTTATCTATGCATATGTTGTTGACTAAATCCTATCGATAAAATGTGTCGTACTGCATAACATCGAAGCAGAGCAGAGGTAACGCACCAGGAATTTATACATAGATACATAGATATATACATATATGCATACCTACAGATAGACAAACAGAAATAAAGACACACATATATACGTACATACGTATGCATAAGCGAGCCGAGTGCTTGCCTAAGTGTGGGCGTTGAATTTTCTGTATCTATCTTTCTATAATATCTTTGTCATATCTATCTATCTATCTATCTATCTATCTATCTATCTATATATCTATATATCCATCGATAGATAGATAGAGAGAGAGAAAGAAAGACAGACTGATAGATATATAGGTATCCATACGTACAAACATACACATACATGCATATATTAATATTTCTTTTATAAGCTGAAGACAAGAAATGCAATAGCGTTTGAAGTCTCTAGAGTAGAATGATTGAAGAGGCGTTTAGTTTACGTGAACTCCAACTTGAACTGCAACGCTGTGTTGGCTGTGAAGCCAAACCCCTAAAGAAGATGATTTTTTTTTCTATACCAGAACGGTGGCATCCATGCATTATTATGCGTTGAACTGTTGTCCATCTTGGCTGAGAACCTACAATATCAACTCTGACTTTCAAATGACCTTGGCACTCCACTCACCGATCATTATTTTTCCATCGTAGAATAACCCGTCATATGCTTAAATTATTCTATCGCAGACTGACCGGAACTTGTTATGTCGAATTGTTGTGCCTTTCTATAAGATGACGCACTCGGGATTACGACTTATCTCACCAATGTCCAGAAGTTGGCACGTGGGATGCAAACGCATTTTACACAAAGTATGTGAAATCAATATCCAGAAGCAACATTGTTTTATAAATGAAAACACAATGCATAACGGTTCGTAAATTGTGATAAATTGCTCAAATGCAACAATCCATGCAACTCCCAGAGGCTATGAATTACAGCAGCCATTCTATAAATGTGTTCACGTATGAGTGTAACTCTCGACATTGTCTGTTGCGTAGTTAATTTTTCCTTTTTCCTTTTCTCTTTTTTTTTTGTCGTCTCTTTACAGTGAATATTTTTGTGTGAGGGCAGGATAGTATTGTAAGATTTCCCTTCATAGAGTCACACTCACGAATAAATAAATAATCTACTGAAATATGTGCAGTATAACATGAGGTACGAATGAGCTATAAATCTGGAACGCAATTAACCTCCTAATTCATGTTCCCGTTTATTTTTTCAATCCCGAGTGCTTTACCTGACCGGAATATATATCTGACCCGAAATTCATTACGAACGTTGAGTACACAAGGTATTCACTAATGTGTATTGAGAATCTAAGAGCATATTAAAACTTTAATTACATTCCTTTCCTTGTTAATACGTACAGTTACGAATAACATGTACAAAATACACTGCTAGACTTCAATGAACGCAAACAAAACTGCATTAAATAAACATTGCACTCTTTTATGGTAAATGTATATATCTGTTTCAATGGCAAGATGGTGCGATTCTGTCAACGTGAGAATGTCTTCATACACATAAATAAAATACGCATCATATATAGTTATGAGGAAAACATTATTGCAGTAGATACTCGCGAGAATGGCAGACGCGTTTCGCCATACTTGGCGATTTTCCATTCTGTGCATCCGTTTTCCACTTGCCAAACCGAGGATTTTGTTTTGGCATATGTAAAACAGTGGATAATGCCTTTACTGGTATTGTGGACAAATGTCAGAGTATGGCGCTTTTCCTTTAATGCTATTTCAATTGCGTTCACCGAGTTTTGTACTGCCCAACAGACATTCAGTGTTAGTCACTGTCTCCTACATATCGAGGCTGGGACTTCGATTAGGCAAGTGAAAAACAGATGCATGGTATTACATCAAAGGAGGGCGAAAATGCAGTAACGATGCTCGCCTTACTCTGGTATATATTGTGTGTTCAAATCACATATAATATGCTTATGAAGAATTTCTGTTTTCAAACAGGAACCATAAGCATTTTGCTTTTCTTTGGTGTATTTAGTATAGTAGGTGAACGGACATCGATGCAAAACAAGTACTGCAGTGCATTCCAAGAAAATGCCTTTAGCACATTAACGCATGTAATATCGATTCCCCATTAATATCTTTGGCACATTATTAAATGTGATATAGAACCAACCTTGCATATAGGAAGTATTGCAATTTTTTTAGACTGTTTTATTTCGAAAAATATAAGAAAATATAAAACAAAAGAAGAATGCGTCATTTATGCCATCATCTAGGATATATAAAGCAATGCGTAATGGTATTTCTCCGTTACATCTATTTGTCTAACTGAATTCGTTTTCGGTGCATCCTGTACACTGGAAGAGATACCATATTTCATAGAAGAAAGGCTTAATACATCTAGTAATATAAGGAAAAAATTAAAACTAACGAATCTGAAGAACTGTGACTAGGAACTTTATTTGCTTCCAGAAACGACTTTAAACTTTCTTAGAAAAACCAAAATATGGTTTACGTGTGGAATAAAGACACACTTGCGGTTATACAACGATGAAGCAGTCGATAAAGAAAGCAAATTGAAATATAGCACCAAAATTTCTGATGGGTCAACATATTACACCGTGGCAAGGAATGTGATGTTACAGAACGGGAAAATTTGCTGAAGCAACAACATATTTTAACTGTAGCTTGGTTTACAAAATGTCAATTTTCCAGTGCGGAGAAAGTATTGAGGTTTTTAGAACTAATAAATTGAAGATTTGTCAATATGACTATCATTCCAGTTTAAGTGAGCGTATGTCTAAGAAATTTATGCACAACGATAGATTCTATCCCCAACCCCATTTCGTATCATAATTCAATTAGTAATAATATTTATAATTTAATCACCTAGAGGACAAAATAATAGGTAGGAAATTTATACTGACATTACAGGCATTCTCTAAAACCCTTCATCTAGATAGTGTATTATCCCTGCTGTCTTATGTTTTTGACTTTCACATCTTTCATTCACAAGGTTGCGGCTATGCTGGTTTCTTGTCTTTATGCAGAACACTCAATACTTATTTCAAGCTAGTACTATTTCGTATATTTATCCAACAAAATGGAATGGCGTAGGCTTCATGTACAAGCATGCAAAATGACAAACCAATTTATAGCTTGAAGGAAGCAGATATACACCTGCAGCAAGTCATAAAAGGCGGTAATATGACGTAATGGTCGTTTGCCCGAACAAGCATAATTGTTGGTAATCGCATTGGTTATCGAGTCGTTTTGTTTGGCCTGGTATGAATAAGGATATTCATTGTTGGGTTTAATCGTGTATGCAGTGCCAAAATGCAAAAGTAAATCGTCACAGTAAAGCACCATTAGGTACTTTTGCAAATCTTGATGCCAGATTGCAACACATTCATATTGACGTATTTGGGCCATTACCTCCAGTAGAAGGTAATATTTATTTGTTAACATACATAGATTGTTTTTCGCGATGGCCAGAAGTTTATCTAATCAAAGACTTATCTTCAGTAACTATAGCAATAACTTTATTTATCAATTGGATGTCTAGATTCGGCATACCCGAAACATTGACAATAGATCGTGGAAGACAATTTGAGCCTACACTTTTCGCAGAATTCAACAAATTGTTGGGAATTCATAATATTCGTACATCATATCATCAACAATCTAACGGCATGATAGAAAGGTTTCATAAGCAGTTGAAATCTTCATTAAAACTTATTCTGATTCTCACAGTTGGTTAGAAGCTTTACCAGTAACATTGTTAGGAATCAGGAGTGCTTTTAAAGAAAGGTTACAGTCCTCGCTCAAAATTTTCTCGTACGAGCTCCAGGACACAGTAGTCATATCAACAACTTGTTCAATTGTTCGGCTACGGTCCTCCTAGATGAATCCATGAATTTTTGTGATGTTTTCATTCGTTGAGGAGGCCAGCGGTCGACCTGAACGATGTTCGTCCTCAAGCGAGAAGTCCCCATTCCTAAAGCGTAAAAACCATTACAATAACACTATAGGGAATGTAGCCACATTTTCTTATACTCAATACATAAATAATTCATTTGGCTAAGAAAGTTGAAGCATACCGCTATAACTATCCATAGAAACGTAGAACAATCTGACAGCATGACTTATGAGTGAAGGCCAGTTTCTTCCTGTCCCTCTATTTGGTGTTTTTCCTGTACGTTTTTGTATCGTATATCTGTTCGGATGTATTATTGTCCTCTATTGCTTTTTGTTCTATTTATATATATATAATTTAGAGAAAAGAACCACAATTATTTCATTCATCCAAGAAAATGCACACTTACATATAGAAAAATTTAATAAGTAAATATTCTTTTACTATTTAAATATTTATTACTCTGTACTTTTTTGATTTTTATTCTAGGTCTTTTTAGTGCATTTACTTATTAAATTTTTCTGTATGTGATTGCGGATTTTCTTGGATGAATTAAATAATTGTGGCTTTCCTCTCTAAATTATATATTTTATATATTATATATTGTGAAATTTAATTTAATTTTGATAAATTAAATTAAATCTTTCCCTGTAAATTTGGAATTTTTTCCCTAATATATATATTCATATATATATATATATATATATATATATATATATATATATATATATATATATATATATATATATATATACATACACGTGCGTGTGTATGTGCACGTGCTTTGTATTCCTTGGTTGCGATGTCGATTCTGTGTGGTAGTGTGGCAAAAGTGCTGTTGTAAATAAAAGGGACTCTTTTCTTCTTCACGTGTTAACTGTCTTGATTTGTTTAGGAGAGGGAAAATGCGAAAGAGAACCAACACCTACAACGGTACTTGATTGCTACATTTGTGATGAGAATGCATTAGTGTAAAGGAATAACGGGACAGAATTCTATTTACTGCTCAAATAATACATCGAATTTGTCGCACCCCTCAGCTTCTGTGTGTCTCTATTTCACTACATTTATACCTACCAGTCTATCTATCTCTCTGTCTGTCTGACTGTGTCTCCCTCTATTTATCTGTCAGTCTATCTGTTTACCTATCTGCTTTTCTTTCTGTCTCTTTTTCTATTTCATTCATTTATTCTTTTCTGTACATCATCTATCTTCTATGTATATATGTGTGTATAGCTATGCCTATATAACTATATCCGTGTATCTTTTAATAAAGTGTATGCATACGTGCACGTTGATATATATTGAAGTGTCATGTGTGCGTGTGTGTCTGTGTTTGTGTGCGTTAATACATATATATATATATATATATATATATATATATATAGTTTGTGTGTGTAAGGTGCCAATCTGAGCAGTCATGTACGTGGTCAGTGTTTCCGTATATGTACGCCTTTTGCATTTTAGTGTGCTTCCATGAGTGTACATCAGTATTCGTGCTGCTGTAAGTTTAGACATAATTTTATAGTCACACGTTTGAATACACCCATACATACATAAATACATACATACATACATATATATTATATATATGTACATACACACACAGAGACACACACATATCTATATGCCTGCGTGTGTCATGGGTGGTGTCGTGTATGCGAAGTTAAAAGCGAGATGGAAGTGATGCAAATTACTATAGAAGGATACATAATTGTATATCGTAATTATTTTTTCCCATCATCTAGTCAACAAAACATTGTCTGAAATACAATCCAAATCATAGATATCAAAACTGTCGTCTGCATCATACATCGAAATGTCAAGCAGTCTTTATTTTTTTATTCATTCTCATAATTTTCCTTTCTATAATGTTTGTTTTCCTATAATTCTCCTCATTTTTTGTTGCCTATCATTATCTATTTGCTGTCTGTATGTCTGAATCTATTCTTCCTTTTTGCATTTATTATTTATCTCGTTGTGATGAGGAATTATACTTGGTTGCTTATATAATTTCGGAATATATCCTTCTAATACTCATTTTTTTAGATATCGTTGTGTTATTTGTATTCTCTTTAATCGTTTCTCTTTAAAATTCTGTGAGGTTTTACAAATTAATCTCGGATTACTTGATCTTGGATATACCACATATACTGAAACTGTAACTTGCTTTGCCATCAAATATCCCATTATTACTTAAAATGTTATAGTTATGCTAGTTTGACTTTAGCAGCATGAACCATGCTTTCACTAATCGTTGAAGCTGCCTATATTGTCGTAGACATACCACAGGCTCACAGGCTGAACCGGACCGTCTATAAGTGCGATAGTTGAACTTCCAGTGCGTAAAAATTGGAGGGACGTGGGGCTGAACATTCTTTCAGCATGATAAATATTTCAGCAGCTGAGACCAGAAATGAAAAATGAATTGTCCTGCTGAAAGACACAACGAGTTGCTTGGTGGTGGATTCGGATCTATGGATTCCTGTCCACAAGTGCAACACCTACTAGAACCAATCAAGCCTCTAGAAATATTAGTCAACCTTCCTTCAAAATCTTACGTTATGCTCAAGAGAAAAGAAATGACATAGTGTGTAATGATTATATATATATTTTTTCTCAAAAGATGAGTTACTTGTAGCTTCTCAATAAAGGTTGAACCAAAACTAAACCATGACGAGTAAAAACATCGACCTCGTAAGGATGAAAGGCAAATCAACCTCCGCTGGATTTTAATTCAGGTCGAGAAGACAGGCGAAATGCCACTAAGCACTACGAATAAATATTAAATGTTATTACCGACTATCATTAAATTGTATTTTCTAATTCATCTAAGAAAAGGACCAGTTGAGCACTGGGGTCGATGTAATCGACTTTTCTCCTCCTCCGAAATTGGTGGCCTTGTTTCAAAATTTCTAACCAATATTTATTCGTAGTTACTCTCATCTCTTTCGAATCGAGTGACATCATTTGCTATTTGTTAACAATCTAATTTCAATTTACTCAGCTTTGAATATTTTATCCTTAACTGATTTGAGAAGTATATGTATGATTACATGCAGTACCGTCAGAACAAATTACGAATGTTGTCAGATGGAATTTTATTACAATTAGAATAATTAACATGAGAATACTTCGAAGTTACAGAGTTCCTGGAGTGCCGTATTGAATGATTAGTGATATTTCTTATGCATGCTGTTTTCTGATTTCATATCCAACTGAGGTAAATTTCCTTACCTGAGCTTTCTTTTTTGTTTTTCGGGGAGGTGGGGCCTTTGCAGTATCTTGAGTAGCAACCTATAATGCAAAGGAGAGAACGATATAAATGCTACCTATCAGGGTAGGTTTTGCGGTTCAAATGATTGAAAATTCATGAATGCAGATCCCCAGCATGTTCACAGTACAATGACCGAAACCAGTAAAAGAGTAAGTGTGTTTAGGAAACGGACTTCAAATTTTTGTCAGCACATCATATGAATAATGCATGAGTTTGTTATTGCTGCTGATATTCATCACAATACATGAACGGTATTTTATAGTAACGATTCTCTGAAGGAGACAAAGTAAATTGAACATCAACAGGATTTCATATCAGAATATATATAGAAGAGAATAAGTAAGTCTTAAGGTCTCCGCCTATCCAAAGAAATATTTCTGATCTAGGCACAAGGCTACCAGTTCTACACTGCTACATTAGAAGATACCGTTCACCCAAGTCGTTGAGTGATAATCTATTCGATCCAAACCAGGATTAAGGAAAGGAAAATTGACCCAGCTGGAACTGAACACAGAAAGGAACGATTCGGACGGAAAAGAAAAAAATAAGCTCAAAGCGTTTTGCACAAGGCACGACCAATTCAGCCAATCCATGACCTTCCGGGTACAGCATACTAAAAATAGCTTTAAGCAACCTAACTTATTCCGCCTTTTTAAATCTTAGTATTATTTCAGAGAAATATTTAAAAACTTGTTTGGTAATATACTTTTACATTTAATAACCTGGACAAATATTACACTAACGAAATAATTGTTACCATTCCAATCAATATCTCGATATATTCGCTATGGTGGAATGACATTTTTCATTGCAATGTATGTATCTTCATTCCCTCAAACGTTTTCTGTGATATTTTTAATATTCTAATCCTAGAAAATTATGTAACCAGAAAACTGCATGCAATAAATGTCATTCTGGACGTGTTATCAAAGGCCTGCGACGTTCGTCATAAACCTTAAGACATTTGCTATAAGGATATTAATTTTTGTATTTCCTGACGCGGCAGAGTTTATATGGATAGAATCTTTGTTAGGTAAAAGTTTCAGACAATAACGAAAATGGACGGGTTACATGCAAACACCAATGATATACACATTTTCTTAATATAGATTAAAGGATCCACAGTGTTGGTATTCTAATAGAGTATCTGAGTATTTAAGTGACAAAAATAAAAATTATAAACACTTTCAAGATATGGCTGATATAATTCACTGCGAATGGAATTAGAAATATTGGGCTCCATTCTATAACTAGGGTCTCATTATGTTTCGCTAGAGATCAGCTCATAGGATAGTATTTTCTTCATATGAGGAATACAGAAAAATGTCTATATTCGTATCGCGTAACCATGTCTTACTCTCTGATCGCATGCTATAAAGGAACACAAATCTATTCAGGATATGAAGTGCGCTATATTACATAGCGTAATAATATGCGTGCGTATGTGTGTGTGTATGGTCTTTATTTTTGTGTCGTATTGATACGCACTAAATTAGTAGTCCACCTACAAATATATTTCTGCTTCGCTTATATATATGTTCATATACTTATATGAATGCGTAAATTTATATATATATAAATATATATATATAATCATTAAAGTATATAACATGTAATATGCATACATAAATATATCAATAAATGTGTGTATATATATATATATATATATATATATATATATATATATATATATATATATATATATATAGGAGCCACCTCCCTCTCCCGCGAACAGCTCTGCCTTTTCATCTCCTTCCTCTCCAACTTCCACCCCGCTCTTGACTTTACTTCCACCATCTCTGACACCTCTGTCAACTTCCTCGACATCTCTCTTTCCATCAACCCCCCCTCCAACTCTCTCACTACCTCCGCCTTCTTCAAACCCACTGACTCCCACCTCTACCTCAACTTCTCCTCCTCCCATCCATTCCACACCAAACGAGCCATCCCCTACTCCCAGTTCCTCCGCCTCCGACGTTTGTGCAGCCTGGACCAGGATTTCGAGACCCAGTCCCAGTATCTTGCTCGTCTGTTCATGCATCGAGGATACCCCTCCCACCTTGTCCAATCCGCCCTCGCCCGCGCTCGTCGAATCGACCGCACCACCGCCCTCTCTCCTCCCCCACACCAATCCCCTAACCGTACCCCCTTCCCACTCCGTTTCCACCCTGCCACCCTACCCCTTCGTCGGAGGATCCTACGGGCCTTCCGTCGCCTCCAGCTCGATCCCACTACCCACCCCATTTTCCCCAACCCACCCCTATCCGCTTTCAAACGCGCCCGCAACCTACGCGATCTACTGGTCCGCAGTACCTTCTCCTCTTCCTCCCCACCCCCACCCGGCTCCTTCCCGTGCTCCAGATCCCGCTGTCACACCTGCCCCTTCATCACCAACACTACCTCTGTCACCGGATCGAACCTACAAACACTTCACATTCCACACAGTTTCACCTGCACCTCCTCCAACCTTATTTACTGCATCAAATGTACCCTATGCAACCAACTCTACGTGCGGCAGACGGGCCGCCGGCTGGCCGACCGTTTCACCGAACACCTAGGTTCGGCTAGGTTCGGACTCCCCTGTCGGCCGTCACTTCCAACTGCCCAACCACTCTCCCTCTAACATCTCCGTTTTTGGCCTCGCCCTGCACCATGGGTCCACTCCCTCGCGACTCCACTTGGAGCAACGCTACATTTTCAACCTTAATTCTTCTTTCCCCTTCGGACTCAACACAGCCTTCTCTTCCTTATGACTCTCCCCTTTACGTCCCTGCAACACTTTACATTTTTTTTTAACCCCCCCCCCCCTCGTCCCCCTTACATTATATCCATTATTCTCTTGTTATTACACTTACTTTTTTCTACTTTTTATCTCACCACTACCTACACGCACACATACCCACACACCTTACATATATACCGCCCACATACATGACAAACATACATACGCGCCCTCACACACACATAGCCGAACGCACATATATACACACACACACCCATATATACGCGCACGCCTACATACACAGCCGCATACACATGCACACACATACACACAGGAGTGCACACACAAAATAACACACATACCTGGCACACATACGCACGCACACATATAAACACACACATACACACCCCTCACATACATAAAACCACACACACACACACACACACATACACGACACACATACACATATACACACATGCACACATACACATATACACACATGCACACACAACTCTCACATACACAATACTCACTCATATACATAACACATACGCACGCACGAAAACATACACAATATACACATACACGCACGCACAAAAATATACACACGCGCACACGGAAACACATACAGACATACATAAACACACACACCCCCGTACCTAACACTCACAATCCCACACACACACGCACATCCACACATATACACACACACGCACACACCCACATACACACACACTTCTCACCAACACTACACACTCACACAGACACGCATACAATCATACACACATGGGCATAAACAACACACGCATATACAATAGCAAACGCACGCACACACACGTACACAGCAACGCACATACACACAACATACACATACACACAAACACACACGCACGCATAGAAAACATACACATACACACACGCGCACATACAAAATACACACACACACGTACACGTACCTAACACCGACAACCCCACACAAACACGAACACACACACACCCAAATAACCACCTGTTGACCTTCTACCTACACTGTCTACAGCGTCCACTAACCAGTCCTGCTACTAATTTCTTCCACTACGTCATACACACACACACACACACACACACAAACACACTAACATATAAACCACCAAGCCATGCACACACACACACAAACACACACACACACACATACATACGCACACACACGTTCTGTTATCACACACACACTCGCAGACTTTCGCACGCGCACCGATATTCATCTCCCTTTTCACTCTCCTATCTTAGAAAGAACTTTTCCCCCACCACTTCCTCTTCCGGTCTTTTCATCATGTAACCTCGTGGGCATCGGTACCATTTTCCTCTTTCTCCGTTCTTCCATTCTCCGAACTTTCCATCTTTCCGACGAAGGGCTACGCCCGAAACGTCATACACTCTCTCTTTCCTTTCCTGAGCGTCCAACAATACTATCCATATCACGTCCTCACTTTGTTGTTTTTTTTGTTTTTTGTTATTGTTTTTTTGAACTATATATATATATAAATATATATGTGTAAATATTTGTACGTATGTGTGTTTGTGTGTGTCAATGTGTTGTGTGTGTATAGTTGTGTGTAAATAGAGGCGTGAATGTATGTAGAAGCGTGTGGCTTCGTGATGAGGTATTATACGCATAATCGTAACATTTTAGTTTCGATTCCTGTGACGGACCAGTATTCCGTCCTTCGAGCGGTGGGAATATATACTAAACAAAATCCTGAAATCGGCCTTACGGGCCTACATATCAGGAAGGGAATTGGGTCCTTTTGATACATACACAAACATACACATTCACGCACACACATACATATATGGATCAAAACGGTTTGATTCAAATTAGTTGGTACACTTGAGTTTCAAGCGTGATGCTAGTCGTCAACCATTTTAAATTTGAATAAGACAAATTTATTGTTATTACCATAAGGTGAACTGCCATTGGTTGAAGGAGGTCATGCGGTGTCGTAGTTTGATGTTAGTATATGGGTAACAGTTAGTTTGAAAATACTGCATGGCGAACAGGAAATGGACCACGTGGAGGAAATAGACTAAAAGTCAGTCAGGTTTGGGGGCGGGGATGTAGGAAGGGGTGGCAAGTGTAAGTATATAGCTCTATATCTGGTTGTGCGGACGCGGTCATATAGTTTTGTGCGCATGTTTACTTTGATGCAAGTGTGCGCATCTGTACATGAGCGCGCACACACTAGTTTGCACATATACTCACGCACACACGTTTGGAAGAGTATGCACGCGCGCACACACACACACATACGCTTACATGCAAACACATACACGCATACAAACACATGTGCATTTATTCATATGTAAATTCTCATGCATGTACGCAATGATACCAGTGTGTGCGTGCATAACTGCATACGCACGCGCGCGTGTGCAAGCGACGGGGATTGGTAAGCGTTGTAAATTGGTGTTTGGGGTTGGTATACGTTGGGGATTGGTGAATAGTGGTCCTGTTCATGGGGTTGGTGTGTAGCAGTGACCTTGGTGCAGGCGGTGCAAAGTAGCTGCTGGTGCTAAGGTGGTATATCCTGGTTGTTGGCGGTGAGAGGCCTGACATTTGCCAGAAGGGCGTGACAGTAATACGATAAATTGTATTTCTTTTCGGTGGATACTGCGGGTTGTTTGAGGATATGCAGTTTTTCGCGGTGGTAGAGCTGGCAGATGGGAGTACCGGGTGAATGTGGTGGCGTTCTCTCGACAATAGTCTACTTGATGCTGGGTATTTCATCTCGGAGATCTCGGAGTCTCCAGCGAGAAAAGAGACAGGGAAGTAGAGTTTTCTCTATCCCTGGATCTGAACGAGTGAATATACTGGGAGTATCTCCTCTTGAAGTCATTAACTGCCCTAGTAATGCTATTGGATGGAGTAGGGCGGCTCTGTATAGTACTGACCTTGAGAGCCAAGATCTTTCTAGAGGGTACATGGTGGAGCTTCAGAAGTTGCAGGTTGGGGTTGGAGGTGGTGTGGGGTCATTTTTACCTCTGTTGGTGCGTGCGATGTTAGATGCGATGTTGTCTAAGCAGGAGCAGCTTACTTTGACATTATGGGGGCTGAAACGTTTGTAATACTTAAGGCCTCTTGTGAAGTTTTTTTCTTAACGACAGGAAGCCCCTAGCTATGTTGGTGGAAACTGCTAGGTTGAAAGTAGACTATACCATACAATTCTCCTTCTCCTAACCCTTTTGGGGTGAGCAGAGGGTGTTTGGGGTTTGTGTACATACGTGAGTTCAGTAAACCCGCTCCTAGCAAAAACGTCGTTGTAGTGGGTGGGGTCAGCCCTATTAAAGATCTCTGCATCGACCGAGAGATTAGATAGTCTCTTGAGGGTATCCAAGATGTATAACCCGATGAGATCAACGATTTCGACCCCATCAAATCTTCCCATTGATACGTCGAACAATGGGTCGTCTGCTTTCTTGACCCAAAAGGAATCGTCGTGGGCCAGAATTGACTTTCTGACATCCATGATAATTCTGACGTCAAAGTCACTAATGCTGGTGTATTGCTCAGAAAAAGTTAAGTACGTACATACTCATACGTACATATGTGTCTTAGTGGTATTTATATGCTTCTATCTAAGGTGCAGCCTTACGAGATACGTTTTTCTCATAAGGCTGTATATGATGTGGCATCCGTTGGAGGCCAGACGAAATGGCGAAGAGATAAATGCTATCCTAAAGCTGCGACTAAAATATTTTGCCATAATGGAGCGCAGTAAAATAGCTGTCATTTACTGAATCGTTCTTTCCTATAGCTTGACCTTTAAGTAGGATGTTCATTTTGAATAACAATAGTTACAAAATGACAGCTGTGAACGAATGGTTAATCTTTCTTGATTATTTTCACTTCCCTCGGCTTCTTTCTCACTCATATACATACATTCATTGCACACACATTCAAGCACACATTCGCGCACAGACACAGACACACACAAACACGCATAGATGCATGCATACACACATTTCTATGTCTATCTATCTATCTATCTATCTATCTATATGTGTGTGTGTGCGTATGTGTATGTGTATGCATATGTATATATATATATATATATATATATATATATATATATATATATATATATATACACAGGGGTTGGACAAAATAATGGAAACACCGCAAAATTTCTAACAAATTAATTTTAATATGTGGTAGGACCGCGTTTGGCAGTAAGTACAGCTTGTATTCTGCGAGGTATGGACTCGTACAAAGTTTGAATTGCTTCCAAAGGAATTTTTGTCCATTCTTCCGTTAAAACAGTCTCCCGTTCTTGCAGTGATGATGGTGGAGGATATTGAATCTTTATTTCTTTTTCTAAAATACACCACAAGTGTTCAATAATATTGAGATGTGAGGACTGTGGTGGGCAGATAAGATGTTCAAATTTACTAGAATGTTCTTCGTGCCATTCGGTAACAACTTTAGCTATGTGAATTGGTGCATTATCATCCTGAAAGATTGTGTTTCCCTCTGGAAATAGTTACGCAACCATAGGATGACATTGATCTGATAAAATGTTTAAATAGTCTGGACTATTAATTCTGCCACGAAGAGAAACCATTGGGCCGGCGGATGTCCAAGATATAGCCCCCATTCGGATCATCACAGATGGTCCTCCATGTTTAATGGTTGGAAGAAGGCAGTCTGGGTCAAATGCTTCCTTTGGCTATCTCCACACGTATACTCGGGCGGTGGTCGGGAATAAGGCAAATGATGACTCGTCCGAGAAAATAATCTTCTTCCACTGCTCTAGGGACCAATTCTGTAGGTTTTTACTCCACTCTAAACGCTTTGCGATGTTTGTTTTTGAAAGTAGTGGCGTTCTGATTGCAGCCCTCTCATGAAATCCGGCTTCGTGCAGCTCCCGGCGAACAGTTTTTGTGGAAACTGGGTTCTCGAGATCGTCATTAAATACTGCATTATTTTTGGAAGCTGTAATTTTGTGATCGTTTCTAACAATTTGTGTAAGAGTCCGACGGTCCCTATGTGAAAGTTTGGGTTTTGTTATGGAGTTTTGTTTCGACGAAGTTTTCCTCTCTTTCTCAAAGTATGTCCTTACTTTCAAGACAGAACTTCTTGATACACCAAACATTTCGGCTGTTTTCTTCTTTACACTAGCGCCTGCCATACGAGAACCAACAATTTCACATCTTTGAAAATCCGATAGATCTGTCATTTCAATGAATTTTAATTACCATTT
>NC_142942.1:7599589-7602089 GCF_046866305.1 Octopus bimaculoides | reverse complement strand
TATATATATATACTAAGAGATAGAATGAGAGTAAGTGAGAGCGAATGAAGATCACGACAAATTGGTGTTGCAATTTAGCGATGCTTCCTGAATTCCTGGTAAATTTGAATGTATCAGTTTTATAGTGTTTGGACTCTCTACCGTAACCATGGCAAAGCTTCTCTCTGTAAGGATCCGTAATAACTTATCGTTTACTTACAAAAGAATCAGGATAGAGTATTAACCAGTGCCACAAATAATATTATGTAAGAGTTATTTCTCTCCACCTGGCATTAAACGCATAAACGAAATAAATTCGGTGTAAACGGGAACCGAAACGGGTTTATGGAATTCGCTCAACCACTCGCTTAACTTATGAGAAACGGTGCCTGTCACACACTTACACTCATTGAAAATTAGTCGAAAACACTTTTGTTACTAACATGTTTAGCTACTTAAAACTGCAAGAATGAAGATAACACAGTCGATATTTAGAATTCTCATAAGAATTCACATAAATTCATAAATGTTCCTTCAACTTTAGAAATCTGATAAGTTTCGATGTACAAAGAGTAGATTGTCTTCCGACTATACAGAAGAAGAAAAAAAGCAAGGTATTATTATCTTATAAGTTTCTTTTCTTTTGAATATAAAGAATAAAGAATCACGCTTTCGTAGCATTGATTTAAAATGTTTGTTTATAACGATACTATATAAATCTCTCCACTAGGAATTCGATAAGTGCTGTCTAACTTGAGCAGTACTTGTCAATACAATCGAAAATGTCTAGGAATTTTGCTCTGCAGGGGGTATTTTTAAGGACACAGGACATAGATATCTTTTCCATCAATTTGCCACCTTGACAAATTTCTAAAACTTGTTTGATTTAGTAATAAATCTTCATTTCTCTAGACGGCCATCCCACTTTCTAGTGACATGGTAACAACTATTTCGTAAGCTGTCTTGTGGACGTAATATCTTCTCGATCGAATAGTATTGGCTTTTTAAAAAGAGATAACGTACATTCAAACATAAACAAATGTAAGGAACAAGAATCACGTGCAAAACATTGATAGAAAACATCAGAATAAATGTGTTATATTAATTCTACTGATAAAACGGAGGATATTACAAAACATTTCAGCTGCAATAATATATAACGTAACTTCTGAAAATAAATACAAACATGTATGCATAGATAACCGTTTCTAATTTAAGTACAGGGCCAGCAATTGGGTAAGTGTGCGAATTCATCGATTACAATAACCTCAGAACTTGAGTGGTACTTTATTTTATCGATGCCAGAAGGATGAGAGGAAAAATTGACACCTTTGTGATTTGAACTCACAACGGAAAAATATTACCAAATAATTTGTGAGACGCTCTAACGATTCTGCTAAACCATTATTCTGAAGAATGAATTGTTCCATATTTCGGCAATTTTATGCACAGGGATGAAAGATAAATGTGTTTTCGCAGGATTTGAATTCAGGAAGAATGACTCAATTGTTCAGTTCACTTGTAATAATTTCCCGGCAATGACCCTTAATTAACTATCTCAGTGGATTTCTGTGTTTTCGGTATTCTTCCCTTTGAATCGTTGAATTAATTTGAATATCGTTCTTACTTTCAAACTGCTTGTAGTATTTGGTTCTGGATAGCGACTGCAGTCACTGGTGCAGTAAGAGCGGCGTGAAGGGAAATCGTTTTCTGCTGAACATTTATATGTTGTAGGGATATGAATGAGACACAGCAAACTGACAGTCTTTATAGAGGGAGATACACCATCGTCTACTATTTCTTCCAGCTTTCTGCAATCTGTGTTCGAATCCTGATAAAGCTACTAAATTTGCTTTTGTCATCTTTTCGAGGTCGATAATGTACCAGCAAACTACTGAAGACAATTCTTCTTCCATTCTCTTTCTCTTGTTCAACCTCCCCTTCTCTCTCTCTCTCTCTCTCTCTGTCTCTCTCTGTCTCTCTCATTCCCTCTCTATCCTTTACTCATTATAGGATCTTTTCTCTATTACCCTGCTGTAAGAAATGTACCCACAGTGTTTCCTACGAATGAAATGAAAGTGTTTCACTACAGACGAGCAAACAAACCTGACAAACAAAAACTGGAATTGCCCTTCGATGGCCTTATCATAGTACTACAGCTCATGAGGCAAAGTAGTATGCAATAGTTTAGAGACCGCTGAATTAGGCTTTGCAGATAACATTCTAAAGAAGCCGGCATACTGCTATGTGCTGCCTCGAAAGAGGAAAGTCACGTGATTGCTTTATTCTTTTCGAATCTAAATGAATGTTAACAGTGGACAGACTAAGACTGGAAACTTAGATGACTGGTAACAGTCTGCAAACGCTACATTTAGTTTATAAGGAATTTTGAGAATTTTAGTGTCCATGATAGGTGACAAGAGCAAAGCTAGAAACATTAGATTCTACACTTCTCACAACAAAACTCTTAAGAACATTCTTGTGAAAAGACAGTCGGCACTTAGTGTGAAAAGACAGTCGG
>NC_142942.1:7586337-7599089 GCF_046866305.1 Octopus bimaculoides | reverse complement strand
TCGCACATCAAACATGCTGGCACATTCTATATTACTCTAGTTCGTTGACTTCCTTTGTCTAACACTGCAAGTATATACGAAAACACTCTACAGTAAATGCCGATCCCCATAAGGTTAAGGCGTCTGACCCAGCGAGGAAATTTATGTTTATTATGAATATTCTGGAAATAGTATGTAATAAATAGCAACTAATAAATAGCAAATAATAGCAAATTCTGTAAATAGCAAATAAATATGTTTAGTTTAAGGTACTGTTGTCCTTTCGTGTTTGACTATCTTAAGATTAGTCAGGTAAATGAAACTAAATAGGTGTTCGGATTGCTAGAATTAACAACACAATTCCCTTCAAATCTTGCCAAACAGCATTAACAATATAAGGACATATTAAGGCGGCGAGCTGGCAAAATCGTTAGCAGGCTGGGCGAAATGCTAAGCGGTATTTCGTCAGTCTTCACGTTCTAAATTCAAGTTCCGTCGAGATCGACTTTGCTTTTCATCAGTTCGGGGCCAATAGAATAAGCTCTAATTGAGTACTGGGGTCGATGTAATTGACTTACCCTTTCCGCCGCTATTTACTGTCCTTATGCTAAATTTTGAAATTAATATAAGTACACATTTGTCTGTGTAACCTTTAATATAAACAAACGTAAAGCGGCGAGCTGGCAGAATTGTTAGCATGCCGGGCAAAACGCTTAGCGGCATTTTGTCTGTCCTTACGTTCTGAGTTCAAATTTCGCCATGGTCTACTTTGCCGTAAGCAGAGAAAGAACACAGAGATCGAGGTAATCGACTTAGCACACAATCCTTAAATTGCTGGCATTGTGCCAAACTTTAAAGCCAACATACATAGACGTAGTTAAAGAAGTGACCGGAACACTTCGGGGATAAACAACAGTAACAGATATAGAGAAAACGACATTAACAGAGCAATACATAAGGTAGAACATAAATATTAAGACAATTAACAGTAACAGAATAACGAATAAATTGAGCGATGGTAAGGTGTATGTAATCTGTTGAGGGAAGAGAGCGGAGCAATGAAGATAGATAGTTAAGTGAGCTTGATTGATTAGTAGACGGTGTAATGAGCTGTATAATGAGTACAGCAATAACTTTATTAATGTATTGTTAAGAACATTGCAAAATGGGGTGAGAGAAATATGGGAAGTTGTAACGTTCACACATTTTCCAAAAGCATTAGCAATGCGTCGGAAGCATGCTTTTAATTCAAATCGTCAGTGAAATTATCATTAGAGTGTGTAAATGTACATATACAATTGAAAAGAGAGAGAGAGAGAGAGAGAGAGAGAGAGAGAGAGAGAGAGAGAGAGAGAGAGAGAGAGAAAGAGACAGAGAGAAAGAGAAAGAAAGAGGAAAGAAAGGAATATATATGCGTGCGCATGCACACTCCGTTTCTATATTTATTTATGTATATACTTACATCTGTACACACTTCTAAACATATGTGTGTGAGTTGTTTGTGTAAACGTATGCGTGTACGTACGTATATGTATGCAAATACGAACGTATGTATCAGGAAGCATAGGAGCGAGAGGGAAAAAGTAAGAAAGCGTGTGAGATGAAGTAAGAAAACCGAAAGTTAATAAGCTGAGTCAAATAGGTGATTAAAGAAAGAACTATTTAAGAATGTGACCAATGATTCCATTTTCATTCTGGCAAATCTAAAAGCCATTACACTACGTTCCACTCAATAGAAATATCCTACTTGTTTAAGATTTGCCAATATTGTTTTAGAGCAAAGAGGCAAATATTTCTTATATTGAAGGAATTCATTCAAATGCTATGAAGTGTGTTACGTAAGTTTTCTTTTAAAATAAATTGCCAAGTCTAGTTTACGAAACTTGTTGCTAATAAGGCGAATGATTGATGTATATGCAAATGTGTGTGATCTAGAAACAACGTGTGTAGTTCAACGTCATTAAAGTTGACGGAATAGCGAACTGAGTTCGTGTACTGTGCATTTTTGTGGGCTCATGAACCCCAAATTGTTCATTGGCAGCACACACAAACACCTCAAACCATCTCCACTCCGCACACAAACACTTATACATGCACTCAGATGCATATATGCTCACAAAAATATTTGTGCTTGCATAAATTTTGCACATAATTTACACTGCCAAAAATATATTTTTTAGGATATAATTACATTTATTGCGCTTATTTTCTTGCGTCCAGTTCATTGATAAAATTGCCGAAGAAAATTTTCTCGGAGAGGTTTTAATTATTCTCACCATCCCAAGTTGGTTACTCCTAAGAAAGCGTACTTTCAGCATTTGTCCATTATTTTTTTTTAATATCTCTGTTTGACACTTGAATAGTACTTATTCTACGCACTGTACAACGCTAATATATTTCTACAAAATGCCAGTGTGTATTTCTAAGACAAATAGAAAAACCCACAACTAGGAAAGTAGGAAATGATCCGAAACTCCGCTAACATAAAGATGTTCGAAATTTCATAAATGCATTTTTAAATTGCAAACTCGAACATGTATTTCCGCAAACATTTATTAAATCTGTAAATTTTCAGAAGGATATGTGGTCACGAATTATGAAGAGCTTTCCCATACACACACGCACGCACACACACACACACACAGACACACACACACACACACACATATATATATATATACACATATGTATATGCTTGGTGATTTACTTCCTCTGTCTTCCCTTCTTTTGGACTTCCTGCTATTACTTAACAAGCGCTTGTGTCGAGACGTTTAATCCTCTCTCTTTCCTTTCCTGAGACTCTGATAATACATTACTTGTACCACGTCCTCGCGTTGTTGCTTTCTCATGTTTGTTCTTCCTTGTTTGGATTCACTATATGCATATGTATGTATATATAAGAGTAAATATATCTATCTTATATTTGTGCATATATAAGTAAATACATCTATCATGTATATAAATATATATATATATATATATATATATATATATATATATATATATATATATATATATATATATATATATATATATATATATATATATATATATATTACGGTCTTCTTTCAGTCTCCTCCTACCAAATCCACTCAGAAGGGTTTGTTCGGCTGGACGCTATAGTAGAAGACACTTGCCCAAGGTTTCATGCGATGTGACTGAACCCGGATCAATGTGGTTGGGAAGCAAGTTTCTTATCACAAAGCCACTCCTACCCCTATACACGGGAATGGCTGTGTGGCAAGAAGCTTCCCTCCCAACCTCATGGATCTGGGTTCAGTCCCACTGCGTGTCACCTTGGGCAAGCATCTTCTACAATAACCTCGGGCTGACGAAAACCTTGTGAGCGGATTTGGTAGACAGAAACTGAAAGGTCATCGTATATATATATATATATATATATATATATATATATATATATATATATATATAGAGAGAGAGAGAGAGAGAGAGAGAGAGAGAGAGAGAGAGAGAGAAAGAGAGAGATGAATATGTTTGTGTGTCTGTATTTGTCCCCCCAACATCGTTTGACAACCGATGCTGGTGTGTTTCCGTCCCCGTCACTTTAGCGGTTCGGCAAGAGAGACCGATAGAACAAACACTAGGCTTACAAAGAATAAGTTCTCGGGTCGATTTGCTCCACTAAAGGCTCTGCTCCATCTGCAAGAAATCGTTTATGGAAACCACATATCTTTGAATTTCTCATTCAGATTTGAAGAATAAATCTTATGCTGCTCAACATAAAACCTGTTTAGTTTCATTTCGTTTAACTATGTAGTTTTTGTGATATTTACATCTCAATTGATATCAAATAATTTCAAACACCCTGAATGTATATACATATATTGTGTGTGTGTGAGTATTTGCCCCCCCCCATCCCCCATCGCTTGACAACCGATGTTGGTGTGCTTAGCGGTTCGGCAAAAGAGCCCGATAGAATACGTATTAGGCTTACAAAGAATAAGTCCTGGGGTTGATTTGTTCGACTAAAGGCTGTGCTCCAGTATGGCTGCAGTCAAATGACTGAAACAAATAAAAGAATAAAATAATGTATATACATCTATTTCTCACCTCTCTCTCTACATAAATGCATACATATATACATATATATATATAAATATCAATGTCTATATATACATGAATACATAGACACACGCGCGCGCGCACAAAGACACATACACACACACGTGCAAAAAGATGCACACATTTGCAGAAAAACAGAATGACTATGTTATTCTTCTTTAATCCCCTATGAGCAACCTTGTATATAATATGTATTATTCTTCATGCTGTTCGACATTAATAAAATGGAAATATCTTTACCCAAATGCTGGCGCATCCATGTGTTTAGTCATTTTATATAATTTTCATTTGTAGCACTTCCGGACAAATGGACCTAAAAAATTACATTACATCTATACGAATGTGTGTGTTCTTCTGTGTTAGGACGTATGTATGCGATGGCGTGAGATAGCGCAAAGGACGTCTACTTACACACACACACACACACAAACACACACACACACACACACACACACACATATATATATATATATATATATATATATATATATATATATATATATATATATATATATATATATATACCTATATTCTCTGTCCTCTTTTTGTATAACTACAGTTATACATATATACGTATATGTATATTTGTACACATATATGTACATACTCACACACACACACACACACACACACACTCACACACACATATATACATACATACACATACAAATGTATATAGTATATATGTATATAAGGACACAAGTGCAATATATCCATCTATAAGTGTTGGTGTTTGCGCATGCGTGAACATTTCAAACATGCAAGCATTTATACATATCACATATACGCGCATGCACACATATTTTCATATATATATCTATGTAGACAAGGAGCTCATAGACAGATAGATAGCGTATGAAATAAGAATACATACATACAAACGTATGTACATAAATATACATTATATATAAGCATATATATACATATATCTATATGAACGTATATTTGTATATATATATATATATATATATATATATATACATACATACATATATATAAGTATATATACATATGTATATTTGTATATATATTACATCTACATTTATATATATTTCCACACACACATATATACATATATATAAATATACATATATATACATACATGCACACACGCATAGACACACATACACACACACACACACACACACACATATATATATATATATATATATATATATATATATATATATACATACATATACATACATACATAAGCACAATTCACACAGAAATGGACAGAGCGTGATATTGAGAAAGATATTTAGAGAGTGAGTAGTAATATCGACTTCGATCGAAGTTAGTTTTTATTTATTGCATATTCTACTTTGTTGTTAATTTCCCCAAAGTAAGTTTCTGTATTTAAACTTCAAGGAAATCTTCTAAGCCTATCCTGAATGTTCAAAGTGTTGGAATGTTCGCGAATATGTCGACGATTTGGCTGCCGAGATTCACCAGAATCATTGATGCTAAAAATGTGAAATTACGCGAAGTTAAATAAGTATGGTACAACAGAAGGCTAAAGGTTGAATACAATGATTTATTATCTCCCAGATATTTGTAACTCGATGAAAAATTGCCAATAAATTCGATTAATGTTTCTTGTTTGTGATTTATGAGTTTTTGAGCTTAATCTTGAACACTTAACAATAATCCATTTCGGTAATCGGCTGTTGAGTTCTGCTTGTTGAAATATCAAAGTGATTTTATAAAGGAGTGAAAAGCGGGTGACAGAAATTTTGGCGCTACAATGTGGGTATATGCTTCTTTAAGGGGTTTACAACTATACTTCAACTAGAGAAAACAAATGTACGTATTTAATAGCATCGAAAGAATGAATAATGCTGTGTGTTTAGTAAGTCTGTTCTGTTCTATTATTGCCTGTGTGGTTTCAATATTTTCACTGTAAAACGAACAAAATATTGTATACTTTTCTTTATGCATCTCAGATATGATCACAATAATAACAAATAACGTCCAGAACTGCATCACTTTCTAAAACAAAAATATTGTCAACTAATAGTGTTTTCTTCTTTTATTCACCGTATAACAATAGCTAGTTTGGATTTAACTGTTGTCTGCTTTTAAAAATGTCAACCTCAACTTAGCTATTATATTCCATGCAAATTCTTTCTCTGAGACTCACATCTTTTCTGTGTTAAAATTTTCCTCAATGCTTTATTCAATAAACACAGCTACACGATATAGGTTTTTGGAGTACCATTAAATATTTTTCAGGACGGGGAAGTTATTAGTTTTTAGAAAGCCTTTCATTCTTGATATTGAGAAAAATCAACAGGCAATAGTATATCTTGCCAGATACGGTCCTTAAACCCACTGAAAGCCAGTGCCACGTTGTAGTAGAGGGCGGCGGCGCTGAAAATTTATTGACTTGAGGATAGATTCGAGATCTTCTTGCTGACATCCGTCACTAGTTTATTGAACACAAAACGGGGTTAGCAGGAGGCTGTGTAGATGTAGGACAGTCTCTCGCTTGGCTTGATATAAGGCCTATGTGTACCAGAGCCCAAGTCTAGAGTGACATCTAGGAAGTCTCCGGTGGTGAAGTTCATCTCGATAATAATTTTCTACCCCATGGAGCCGAGGGCGCTAATCAGGTCTTTTTTCAGCCTATCAACTATCTAGCCTAGACTATACTTTTGTAAAATAAATTACCACTAAAATAATGTTTTAAGTCCTCCACTTACCTGTGTAACGTTATGTTATTACCGGTAATTATAAGCAATTTATTGCATCCACATTCGATATAAACATACTGTAGGCGATTGGTCACCAATAGATGACAGCACACATTTTGTAAACATACCATTTTCAGCGAGTTTTGAGCCTACATTGAGTGCATTGGACTCAGGAAGATTTTTAATGTCATTTTTGGGTCATATAAGGCATCAAATACGAGATGTATGTGTGTGTGTGTGTGTTTATGCGTATGTTTATATATAGCTGCAGGATGACTGTAAGACTGTGCTGTATGGAGTTTGCTTCCCAACGACGTCGTTCCGGACTTTGTCTAATTACGGAACAGTAAAAGGTGATCTTTCGATTTGGTGAGGCGTGATCTGAAGGTAGCAAAGATTTGTCTCCTCGCTACTGTTATAGAAACAGTTCATTTTACATCCTAAGATAATATGGGAGTTTCTCTCATGATAACTACCACAATGTAGTTTGTTCTAATAGAACAACGTCTAAGTGTAGAGGAATATTACCTCTCAATAATGAGAACATTATTAACAATAATATTCAGTGATAATTTATTTGTTTTGATCAGTGGATTTCTCATAAATATATATATGCGGGTGTGTGTGTGTGTTTGTGTGTTTTATGTGTGTGTGTGTGTTTGTGTGTTTTGTGTGTGTGTGTTTGTGTATGTGTGTGTGTGGGCATGTGTGTGTATGCATCAATAAATCCCGTAGTACAGCTTGATGTTTCAGATAGTATTCGTAGAAATAAAACTTCTACTTCTTGGTTAACCTATTACTTCAAGGCATCTTTTTTGTTCTCCTAAGTAATTATGGCTCCACTATATTTTTGTGCCAAAAGCATCAGTTTTTTTCCCTCTAACTGAGAATCTGGTACGAATGACAACGTTCGAATTAAATATTTACTACATCGGCTGAAATATAATAAATACGCGTTGTAATGTAGAAACTTTGTATATAATATAAGTTGTGTATTCAAGACTATACTGAGCTCATGTGTATTCTCTTCTACTCTAGGCACAAGGCTCGAAATTTTTGGGAAGGGGGCCAATCGATTAGATCGTCACCAGTACCCAACTAGCACATAATTTGTCGACCGCGAAAAGATAAAAGGCAAAGTCGACCTCGGCCGAATTTGCGTGTCTATTAACCACGACATGTATAGCGGACGGTGTTAAGCAGCAATTAAAAGGTTTGGTACGTAGAAATGTAACAAAACAGCAGAAAGTAAATGTTCTCAAAACATTCCAATAAAATGAAGTGTTTTATATTTCAAAAATGTGTGTATGAAATGTATCGATGTAAACACACGCACACGCCTACAAGCACATGTACATATAATAGACACACACGCACACACACATATTGCAATAATTTTATTAAAACAGAACTTGTCTAATGTAAAAATTTCCTGCAGCGAATTAAAACCGTGTCACTTTTTACAGAAATAGAACAAGATGAACATGAATTAGTCATATATGAAAAATGTAAAAAGAATTTACAGTTGTTTATATAAGCGTAGCTGAGGTCAACTCTCTTTTCATTCTTGCAGATATGCAAATTTAATCAGTTTCCTATACAATAATTAAAAGGGTTTAAAAATTTAAATATCATTTTAAAAAAATAGTAGGTGTGTATGGATACCAAAATAGTTTTGAACTAACAGTTTATTCGGCCAGTGGGCTTTTGGCATTGGGGAACTGATCAATTGGAGCGTAAATTGTGTGAAATATTTTAGAGCCAACAAACATCAACAGATACATTGTGTAAGAACTATTTATGGACGATGGTGTAGGAGGTAATATCAGGACTCAAATAGTATTGTTAGACGTCTGAAAAATAAGTATTTTGGCTGATACAGCATGTCTTACTCCTACACTCACATCTATGCCAGAACAATTTTCAACCCTGAAGTCATCTTGAACGTATTGCAATTGGCTCTGTTTCCCGATAGCACTTGTTTCAAGTTATTGCTTGAAACATTAGTGTGTTAGCATAAAACTTTATTATCGACTGGCAATCTAACTCTTAAGTCTTCCGGCTATTTCTTTATGGCAAATTGGTTAATACAAATTCTGTCGGAATATCACTTGCCTCCGGTAAATTTCTTCATGTTAATAAAGCAAACTACTTTATTGGTCTCTTACCCTGTTTTTGTGAAATAGAAGGGGATGATGGCGTTTATAATGAACGACAAAATAGATGCTAAATGGAAATGATTTCTTCATACATGAATTTTGGTTTTAAAATAAGGGATAATCAGAGATAATGAAACTCGAACATTCGATAAAATCTCTCAAGGGTTCATTAAGATTTGCTGAAATTTTACATTGTAAATTAGCTAATTTCTTTATGTATTGATTTAATGATATCGATATACGTAAGTTCTGATAATGTTGTTGACAATTTCAGATTTCCTCTTCATAAAATAAAAGGAGGTGTTGTAGCAAAAATCAACTGGTCTTTCCGTCATATAGAATTCTGTTCGGCTAAAGACTGAAATAATCCAGTCAATAATAATCATTACGCTATATCGTAATACAATTATAAAATGACTGGTGATTCGATCAATTAATTTACAATTTTGCCATCAGTTCATTATTTCTTTTATGTCTAATAATATAGTAGGACAATCAGCAAGATTTTTGTAGGAGAATTTAAAGACTAGCACTGCCACAAAATTCAGCTTTCATGCAAATATTAATAACGTTTGTCAGAAAGTAGTGCTCATATAATTGAATGAATCAGGAAAGAATACTGTAGTGGCATTTATTGAAAACATAGTCGTGATTGGATTTTGTTCGGTCTGATGTCTAGTTAATATCATCTATTTCTGTCCAAATGTAATTACCCATTTTCTATAATAATGATAATACTACTACAAAATCTTCTTCCACCCTACTCCGAACTATCTTTACTTACTAAAAAAAAAAAAAAAAAAAAGAAAATATATCCGAACTTTGTTCCAATGAAATTTACAATTTGCTTGTACATGAAACCAAATTTCCTTAATCAAATACTTATAAATTTTGAAGGCTATTTCATCTCATTTCTGTATGAATTGTAAACAGCCTCAAATACTTTATTATAATTTACAAGGAGTATAATATTTATCCTGGGTTAGTTAAAATATGTAATGCTGAATTTTCGAAAGGATTATAAATTTGTTCAAATTGACGGAGGCATTTCAAGGTTATGTTTGTATAACATTTAAATTAAGTATGCGCATCATCATTACTTCGCAATTAAAATGTCTCTTATATATTGAGGAAGACATAAATTATTAGCCGCTCGTATATCCAAGGGAACTCATTCCTATTTCTCAAGAAACTAAAGTTTAAGCACGTGTCATTTTGAAATGGGGCAAGATGACTATATTTAAGTACGTTGGCGTGTTTTATTAAAATTCTATGCATAAAGACTATGGTTTCGAATCGCTATTAAGGACTCAATAATTTTAAAGTTTTCATAAAGTTGTATATCATTCGAGTATCCCGTATCAATGAAATGTTTAGTTGATCACTGCGAAAATATTTTGATTATTTCATAAGGCGCCACCAAGTTATTATTGTCACAGAATTTAAGATACACACAAACAGACACACATACGCACACACACGCACACAAACAAACACACACGCACACAAATAAACACGCACGCACACACACACACACATACACACACACACACATTCCAACACAGACACATATTCACAAGCATGACTGAAGTAAACAGACACCCCATAAAACATTGCTTTATGTTTATTATAACTTGAAAATGTTTATATTTTTATTAATGGACATGTTTATGTTTCTGGTTCTATATGTGACTGTTTAATCATGCCACATACAAAAGAAGCATTGGAACTGTCCAAATTTCAAAGGGGCCGTATTGTGGGCCAATCTGAAGGTGAACTTAATCAGTGTAAAATCGAAGAAACCCTTGGGACCCCGCTTTTTACAGTTAATAGGGTGATTGTTCAGTTCACCACATAGGGGAAGGAGTCCTCATAACCTTGTTCAAGTCGACCAGGGCTCTCTGACAAGATCCTTTGCTTTGTTAAGTGAAGTGTGGAGGATAATCCTTATTGCAAGGCCTCGGACTTAGCAGAACAAGTTGATGTCAGTCTCAGAACAGCTGTCAGAAATCTCCACAAACTTGGTTACTATGGCCGAGCAGCAAGAATTGAATCGCTTCTTCAACCAGCCACTATCAAGTGGACAAAATATTTGGCCAGTGAGATGAAGGAGAGGCCGCTAGCACTTTGGGACACTGTCATATTCTCTGATGAGTCCAGATTTGCTGTATTTTCTGACAGTGGTCGAATGTGGGTCTGGAGTCTGTGATCAAAAATTTGACGTGAAAAGATTTCTGCCCACAATGAAACAAAGCAGCTATTCTGTGATGGTCTGAGGAGCCATGTGGAGCAATGGTCAATGAGAGCTGGCGAAGTGCGATGGAAACATAAACTCGGATAAATATGTGTCCATATTGCAGAAAGGGTTTTTTCCAATCTTCTCTAATGATTGAAGAAGACACTATTTTTATGGAAGATGGGGCTCCTAGTCACACAGCTAAGAAGACCCAAGATTGATTGGAAAAGAATGGCCTTAAAAAACTTCCATGGCCCAACCAATCACTAGATATGAAACCTAATGAAAATATTTGGGGCATAATAGACAAGACGCTTCCTAATTTGTGGTCTGATAGCCGAGCCCGTTAGAAGAGCATTTTGTGATAGCCATACAATTTTTTGAATGAGGGTTTTGCTTTTGCCATTCTCAGATGATTTAAAACATAATCTCCTTAAGTGATGGGCCGTAAGAGATTCGCAAAAGATCAAATTAAAAACAGCATCGGTGTCTTTAAAATATTATCATTCTAAATTGTAAAAGGAATTCGTTACTGAAAGGTAACGAATGTGGACACAGTCCGCATGTACATATACACATACACACACAAACACACAAACACATACGCACACAAACATACACAGATACACTCACACACACACGTACATCTACATACATATACAGATACATATACTCACACATGCAACATACACAGAACAAGAAGAAATACTACGAGTTATTCTCCCCGATAAGTTAATAATTTTGGTTATCCACCACCATAAATTCAGATATACATAGACGTGTATATAGATATTTATATTCATTCAAGTGTACATCCATGTGTAATTCAGTATTGTGTTCATTTCGTTTGTGTTTTGATTCGATAGCGTATTCTGAATGCGAAATGTTTATGGCGTGGTAGAATCAACGTTAGTCATTCATAACACATATAACTTTATATTTACGTTTATTGTAATTTGCGAGGTAATTTGTGGTAATATACAATATTATATAAATAAATATCAATGATATCACATACATATATGATTTATTCACTGATATAATAATTTCTACTTAAAAACGATGCTAAAAGTGGAGGTAAAATTAAAGTAAATGAATTTAACAATATTCTAAAAGGTTAACTTAAATTTCACAGGGTAGATGTACGTGTGTGAGTATATCCTTCCATATATATGTGCGTGCACACACTCGCAGTCTCTTACATGCAAGCGAATACAAACATACACATACATCCCATCCACAAACACACACATATATATGTATGTATATATATTTATATGATTATACAGGCACACACACACACACGAATATATATATATATATATATATATATATATATATATATATATATATATATATATATATATATATATATATATATATATATATATATATATATATATATATATATATATATATATATGTATATATCTGTATATATTTATATATATTTATATATATATATATATATATATATATATATATATATATATATATATATATATATATATATATATATATATATATATATGTATATATACACAGAAAAAGAATGTGTGTTAGGAGATGACGGGAGAATGAGCGCACAAGGTGGCTAAC
>NC_142942.1:7573837-7576337 GCF_046866305.1 Octopus bimaculoides | reverse complement strand
ATACATACATACATACATACATACATACATATATATATATATATATATATATATATATATATATATATATATATATATATATATATATATATATATATATATATATATATATATATATATATATATATACATATATAGATATGCAGGGCAGGGATTCGTCAATTAGTAATAAAATTAATAATTAACAATTTTGCCGGGTAGCTCAGTATGAAAAAACCTTTTCGGTAAAAATCATTTATAATCATAAATATATAGGGATTGACAGTAACCTGCTTCTCCAACATACTGAGAATTCAGAAATAGCAGCCAAAGAACTACTGATTCCAAAACTACAAATTATTACTCTAAATTGATAGCGATATTGTTGATACACACAGAACAAAAAACAGTAGAGAAGAGTAAAAAAACCACCTGCCATTAGTTAATTTAGTACGATCGTTTCACAGTTAAGAGTAAAGAATACTCTATTCTGATCTTCAGCTAAATATTCTAATAAATTTGTTAATGTCTAAATAACTCACGTTAATTTTGACCATGCGACATCAATACCACGTGAGGAAGACGTTAAGAAATCTATCGGCCAGTGAGTTCAAAATCTCTCACCCTAATGAATTCAATTCAGTGTGCATCATAAATAGTCCCGCATAGAAAAGAGACCCGTACGAACTTCTTGCGGTTTAACTATTCACCTTAGAGGTATTATTAAAATATAGATATGCAGGGCAGGGAATCGTCAATTAGTAATAAAATTAATAATTAACAATTTTGCCGGGTAGCTCAGTATGAAAAAAACCTTTTCGGTAAAAATCATTTATAATCTTAAATATATAGGGATTGACAGTAACCTGCTTCTCCAACATACTGAGAATTCAGAAATAGCAGCCAAAGAACTACTGATTCCAAAACAACAAATTATTACTCTAAATTGATAGCGATATTTCTGATACACACAGAACAAAAAACAGTAGAGAAGAGTAAAATAATATCGCTATCAATTTAGAGTAATAATTTGTAGTTTTGGAATCAGTAGTTCTTTGGCTGCTATTTCTGAATTCTCAGTATGTTGGAGAAGCAGGTTACTGTCAATCCCTATATATTTATGATTATATATATACATACATATATATATATATATATATATATATATATATATATATATATATATATATATATATATATATATATATATATATATATACATATATATATATACACACACATATATATATATATACATATATATATATATATATATATATATATATATATATATATATATATATATATATATATATACATGCATTTATATATATATATATATATATATATACATGCATTTATATATAAATGCACACACATAGATGCATACACCCACATACGAGTATATACACGCCCACGCTTGCATATGTGTATACGGACAGACAAATGGTAGAACAGAATAGTGGAGCGTATCTGATTTTTAAAAGCAGGAGAACATATGCGTTCATAGGAAGGAAACACCAAACGCAAAAACAAACGTATCCACAAGCATATGCTCAAAACGACAGTGGTGGAATGCATATGCATAAATGTATAAACTTACATACGTTCATGTATACATACATACATATATATATGTATACACACACACACACACACACACACACACACACACACACACACATATATATGGCTATATATGTGAGTGTATGTACGTAGGTGCATATGTGTCAGTTGGTGCATGTATGCAACAAATATTTACGTATGTGCGTACTTATATTGTGCAATTTAAGAATTTCTTTCTCAGAGTGATTGATGCAAAAGTACATTTTTCACTTCGAATTTGATCATGCCTCGTTCACATTTTCGTTGAAAGACTTCCCGTTCTCTTTTATTTATTCACCATCGCAATGCACATGACTGTGGTCTATAATATCTTTGTAACTTCCACATACACATCAGGGACTTTTTCCTTCAGTTCTAGCCGTAACACTTACTCTTCTTCTTTGCAGCACAGGATTTCATTGCTTACCCTTTCGCATATACCTGCAATGACTACATGGGAACTACAGTATATGCAACATATAATACTGGCTTTTCATTTAAAGTCTATAGGAAAAAGCAGTTGGACATTAGCAGATGTTAGAAGACATTACTTTTTTAGGCGTAAAACGTTTCAATCTAGCATGAAAGTCCTCATTTTATTTAATCTGCTAACATCTAATTTCAGATCTGCAGACTTGTTTTACATCATAAGTCTTCTGCCTCACGCTTGCATCGAGAAAAAAAAAACATCTAATTCTCTGACTTTGCACAGCCCACAGATCTGGAATGGGTCATTATTGGTAATGAAAACTGCCTACTCTAACGGTCACCTTCACCGATAATTAACGGCAACCCACACATTATTTTAAGATGTCTGCACATCACACTATCGCATTACCTATGCACTTCTTTCAGCGGTGAAATTAACGACATCGTAATATCCCTCTCTGTATTGCAATCTTTCTCTCTCTCTCTC
>NC_142942.1:7541337-7571337 GCF_046866305.1 Octopus bimaculoides | reverse complement strand
TACCCAAGTATATTAAACAAGAATCTTGTTGGACAGAGCGTCTAAGAAATACGTCATTTAGCTTCGTCTCAGATTTTTCCGAGTTCAAATTCAACCGGGGTTTCTACTGATTTCATATATTTTAAGTGTAAAATACAAAAAGAAAAAAAAAAAAAAGAAAAATGAAATTTTCAAAGTTTGATTCCACCAACTCTTCTCCTCTTGTGTAGCATTCAATCAATGAAACGAAATCAATATTCTATACTTGTGATTGATTCCCCCAAAGAGCAAGATGTAGGTTTTATATGAAAATAGGTGGTGTCCATACATGCAACATATAATACATACACATACACGCGCACGTACATACACACAAACACACACATATACATACCTATACAAGCTCACACACACACACGCGTATGTCTATGTATATATTTGTATAAGAAATTGGAGTTATCCTGAGTTGGGCAAGGAGAGAGTCATGTATGACGTCAGCTATAGAGTATTGGAGGAAATGTCTGTATTTTTTAGTTTCTTTTTTTAACATTAAGATTTCAAATCCGAAGAGGTTTCACGCTTTTTATATATTCTATTGTAGTACTACATTATTTGTCTTATTTCAGTTCTCTATAAACATTTGTAACAAATTTGATTGTGAAACCTTATTCAGTTCCTGCGGAAATAGTACGCGTGTTAAGTTGTGGACATACAACTATACCAATTATATGAGTATACATGTTTCATGCATACTGTTACGAAGGAGAAATAATGTTATTGATTACGTGACTAATTTGAAGCATGCGACACGTTTTTCCTTGTTTTGTGTGTCTTTGTTGTGAGGTGGACGAGTTGAACTGGAAAGGAACGCGTAGTGAATTTGGTAACGTAAAGAACGCGGAGCGTGGAGATAGCAACGTAAAGAACGCGGAGTGTGAAGGTGGCAACGTAAAGAGCGCGGAGGGTGAAGATTGTAACGTAAAGAAGACGGGGTAAACAAAGAGTAAAAAACAAAAAACACAGTGAGTGTGAAGTTGGTTACTAAAACAGTGAGTGAGACCTTGGTTAGCAAGATGGTCGGTGTAGAGATGGAATGTGGCCAGTAGATATGAACCCAGATGGCGAAGATCCACATTATGAAATATAATAAACTCTCACTCGGGTACGACTACTTTCTTTCTAAGTAAGTTGACTTGCTGGGCGAGTTGTTGGAGCCGTGTGTGGGTAAAGGAGGCCGCAGTTTATAACAATACATATGAAGTATGAGACATCCACGTGACACTGTAATTGATTTTAAAATTCCATCTAGAACAATCCAGAGGAAAATGTAATTCTCACCATCTGTATAAAGCCACAGCTCTTTGTCCAGGAAGTAGTTTACTAAGTGCCAATGCACAAACTCTCGGTCCTTGAGTCACTCTCATGCTTGTGTTCAATATCAATATAAATATATATGTGTATATATATATATATATATATATATATATATATATATATATATATATATATATATATATATATATATATATACATATATATATATATATATATATATATATATATATATATATATATATACATATATATATATATATATATATATATATATATATATATACATATATATATATATATATATATATATATATATATATATATACATACATATATATATATATATATATATATATATATACATATATATATATATATATATATATATATATATATATATACATATATATATATATATATATATATATATATATATATATATATATATATATATATATATATATATACATACATACATACATATATATATAGAAATATATACGCATATATATATATACATATATGCATATATATATATATGTGTGTGTGTGTGTGTGTGTGTGTGTGTGTGTGTGTGTGTATGTATGTATGTATGTATGTATATAATAGAACACTAATAACGATGTTTGTTGTGTGTAATGAACTAGGGACCCTTATTCTCAATTCCTGAGCTAAGAAAAAAATGATTGTAAGAATAGGCAAACTGAAATTCGTTTCATCTCTTATTTTTTGCGATATCTCCGTATTTTAGTAATCGCAGCATTTTCTTCAGTTCTCAAAAGCTTGTGCTACATCTGAATGTCAGAAATTGCTGTAGGTTTTTCTTGTATCTCTCGGTATCCAAAGATACTTTCGTATTATTTTGCTCTGTAAATAGGTATATAAGAGATAAATTAAGTCCTAACATAGAAGACATTTGAAGGTGTACTGTAAAGTTTCAATATATCTTGGTGCTACACTGCTGAGGTTCGCTTCAACAGGTATAAGAATCTTCTCTAGGCTTTTGTCCTCTGATAAGCAAAGGTCCAAGTTTCTTGAAGGACATGAAATTCTCCGCTCTACACATGTTTGCGATATATTTAACAAAATAATGTTGATTAGTGAAATGGATTTTTTAAAACTCAATGTAATTTATGATATAATATTTCTTTCTTCTTTCTTTTTAAAAAGAACGGTGCTAGATGATGTTCACAAATATCTTCTCCTCATTCGTGCCACAGTACGTTTGTAAATCAGGTTAGTAACGAATGAAGTGAGTGGTACAGAATTGAATTATGCCAGTTACTACGTTGCACTTTAGTTTGGTGTTGTCAATTGCATTAGCTTGTACTGTGCATAAAAACTAATGACACACTATTATAATATATAGCCTATTCAAAGACCACTCGCAGAAAACGATTACTCCATAACAAGAACCCAGATTGTCCAACAAAAATCTACAGTCCAAATATGTCTTAAGACAAACTGAGACTTGCAGTTGCTTCTTTCTAACTGAATTTCAAGTATGCTGTTTCGTGATGCATTATAGCTTGGATGAGGGTAAGATTTTGATATATAAACACGACTATATTGCATTTTACAGTTAGTCAGTTGCTTCTCTTCTACTGGCGATTTGTCTTCAATGTCTATTATAAAATTCTCTTGTGTGAAACATAAAAGCATTGCATCTTCATAAACTGTGGTGTAATTATAGTGTTAACAATATTACTTAAACCGAAGTAGATCACGACTAGTATTCAACCTTCAATTGTCGCTATTTTATGTTTGTAGCTCTACCGTCTCACCATCAAAATTGCTCATTTCACATCCACTAATAAGTTCAGTGACCGTATTTATTAAATAACTAATATAAAAATAATTAAAGTTCTGAATATACTGGAAAAATAATCAACAATTACGACATACCAATTTTTTCACAAATGCTGCAATTGAATTATATTTAAATTAGTTCGTAGAATCTAATAAATATGATATTTTATAGTTGATATAATTACATCGAAATATGTCTTCATTTGTTTGCGTATATTATGGGGAAATGTGTGTAATTCCATTCCGAATTTACGGAGGACAAACGGCCTCGTGTATATGTATATACTTACGTATGTACGTATGCTTCCATGTGCGTACACTGTTATGTATTTACGTATATATGTATATAATTATGTACATATATATTCATACATAGACACAGTCATATGCGTCTACGTGTATGTTTGTGTATATATATATATATATATATATATATATATATATATATATATATATATATATGCATACAAGATAGATAGATAGTTGCACAGACAGACAGACAAAATATACAACTCCGAAGACAGCGACAGAAGCTCAAAATGCACGTGGGCATGTCTGTGTGATTACGAAATATTTTCACAATCGTGATGATCATTACGATGCTGAATTTTATTAAATTAGTATTCGATAAGGAAACGTGGGAAATTGTGTTGAATATAGAATTACAAAATTCACTCAAAACTGCACGCACATACACTCTCGCATACTCTCACAGAACGTTACACACGTACGTCAGCATATGAAGACGTTCTAAATGGGAGCGTGTGTGCGTCACTGCGTTTCTTTAGTGTTTCTTTCGGAATGGAGTAAAGAATTGTGCAAAATGTTTGCTATGATATTCCCTCTCTCTTTCTCTTGCATTCTATGTATCTCTATACACAGATGGAGCCATACACATTCATATACATAAAAATATACACATACACAAAAATAGACACGCGAGCGCGCACACATGCATATTGGATACCTATTTATTTATATTTTCATTGTACTCAGACAATAATAATATTGACAATGACTTGGAAGTTTTAACTAGCTAAGCCTTCGTCGGACTCGACGATGATTTAGCTGGCCGAAACTTCGAACTGACAGTCAACAACATTCTTGTTTATGGATAATAAATCTGTACTCAACAAAAGTGTTTTGTGGCATTTCAGATTAATGTAAAATTGTTTTTATTATACCTAAGAATAAGGCAATGTGCTGGCAGAAACATTTGCACAGCAGGCAATAATGCTTTGCTGTATTTCTTTCAGTTCATACTTTCTGAGTTCGAACTCCGCCGAGGACGACTTTGCTTTTCATCTTTTTGGGGTCAATAAATTAAGTACCAGTGAAGTGACTATTCCTCTCCCTAAAATTTCGCGCCTTGTGCTTTTAGTAGAAAGCTCGGCTAAAAAGACCGATAGAATAAGTACTAGGCTTACAAAGAATGAGTCCTGGGTTCGATTTGCTCGACTAAAGGCGGTGCTCCAGCATGGACACAGTCAAATGACTGAAACAGGTAAAAGAGTAAAAGAGTAAAGTGTAATCGCCAGAAGGTAAGTGAGCAAGACAAATGAAAAAATACTGAATTTTCTTGAGAAGAATCTTTTCTTATTGGTCAGACCATATGGGGTCTACATCTAGGATATTGGATGTCCACTTAGTGGTCATCCCTCTTATATATATATGTGTGTATATATATATGGTGAAGCAAATATTTGCTGATCCCTTAATTATGTGTATATATATATATATATATATATATATATATATATATATATATATAAGCAATGTTAATTCTCTAAATGAAGTATTAACAGTAACTGCACGATAAAGTGTAGTATATTTCCACTTAAGTGTGGCTGACCCCTAGGAGTGGATGTTACTGTTGCTTTTAGCCCCAGGAGGGGAGATTGCGTGTCCTTGACAATCTACTGTATGATAATCTAACTCTTAAGACTAAATGCTTTCTCATATCCATTTATGCAATCTTGGCCTTGATTAATTCTGTTTGAGGAAAAAGGAAAAAGCAAATAAGACTAGTATAATATTGCTCTTTGGTGCAACAAATTGTTTCATTCGTACCTGGATCACTGGCTATTAATCGGTCTCTAGCTATGCTCCGTTGTGGGCTGCATATTTTTAACTATATAAATTAAAAGATTCGTAACTCGTTCTTAAAATGTGCGCACCTTGAAAAGCAAGGTATTTCATAATTTTGTCTTTCAGAATTATAATTAACAAAAATAAACAAAATTTTCGCTTTTCGATATCTTTGCTTTGAAAGATAGTTATTTTACATGTTTCTGTCACTTTATCTCGTGTTTTTCAATTTTAATGCGTCACAAATTCAACATGAATGAGTATCAATTTTGTTAAATGCTCAATAGAAGTATTTTTATTTCATGAGATTAAGATCTGCACTGATAAGAGATGTTCTTCGTTCTGATGGTGAACATTTACATTAGCAAAGCTTTTCATGTCACGTTAACGTTTTTGCATCGATTCAAGAGAACAATAACCGATACTATCTCGCTGCATAGCATTTAACTTCACTCGATCGGTTGTGACGACACTTAAACGACGGTCTTAGTACACGAAGGTAACTATAACCATCCCCTTACAAACGTGAGAACTTGTGACTCTGTTCTTTAGTATTTACATTTTTGACCCCAAATAGACAAAGAAATGTCGTCCTTAACGGGGGTTCAAAACAGAATATAACATGACTAAAATATAAAGAAATCTATGTAAAGCAACCTTCTGCCAATATTAAAGCTGAATTATATGTTCACTCCAAGCACGTTCCAGTTTTATTACCGACTCACAATTTTACTGTATGCCATAAGTTGATTTTTGCATGAAATATTATCGGATATTGTTTGAGTAATTTGCCAATAATTTTATGTGTTTGTGTTTGAGTAAGCATTACTTGACTATACATAGCAGGCTGTAACAATATATAGCTTGGATATAATACAATTCTTAATTTACGAAATGCAACAATAACTACCACAGCAATGCAAATCGAATTCTACGATCAAAGTGGCCACATACAATTGAATCAAGCCGACTTGAAAATTCTATATTTAAAAGCAACCAGACTCTTTTGTATACATTTGATTTGGAATCGAAAAATCCTAATACATATTTCTTTTACGAAAATAAAGTATTATCTACACATACAGATATAATAAAAAAAATTCCAGTGAAGTGTGTATTTGATCTAACCAATTACAATTTCCCATATATATTTTAGTGGTTGTGTGTTATATCCGTGTATATGATTATGAGATGTCCGTGTGCTGGGGTATGTGCAAAACTATAAACATAAATCAGAAATTTGACAGTAATTAAATATGTTAAAAATATTTCATCAATTCTCGGATCAAAAATTTTTCGGGGTTTGTCATACGGTATGAATTATCACTATGTATGAGTATGTTGTTCAAAATCATTCACCAGTTTAAAATAGCTCTACAGTAGGGCCTCACAAATCTAATTCAATGAAAAGAAAATTTTCGATTAATTATGTTTATCCATGCAATGAGTTGACAAATAGTTCTTCAAGGGAGATCTTTAACATGTACGAAAAAAGAATAAATAAAAAGAAAACTGTACCAACGGAGATAAAACTAATAAAATCAATTAATCGGAATTTTTGAAAAGCACAAAGGTTGCAAAAGCGAAGCAGATCTTATCCATTAGATATATTGTCGAAATTTATAATCAACGTCACGGCATTCACATTGTATATGTATACGGTTAACTGACCGAGTGCTTTTCTACTCGTTGAAGCATTATCATATACATACATACATACATACATACATACATATATATATATTTATAAATTGAAGATTTAATCATTAAAATAGTTATATCAGTGGCTTCGAGATGGGATATATATATATATATATATATATATATATATATATATATATATATATATATATATATATATATATATATATATATATATATATATATATATATATATACATACATACATACATATATATAGGTATATACAAATATAATAATATAAATAGCATATATATGTGTGTACATATATGCATATATATATATATATATATATATATATATATATATATTTAGATTAACAGAATGAGATAAAAATCCAAGGCTGTGAATAGTTTTCAGAATATTTATAAAGAGGTCTTACAGCTGTTTCCAGGATATTTTATATATGCCATCATCAGAGACGGTGCGAGAAAATGTTTAAGTAGTAGTTATTGATAGAGAAGATATGAAATGCAGAGTGAAGTGAGGGAATGAAAACAGACATGAGATACGTAAGGATAATATATTTGCAGTTCCATTATTTAAGCAGAATGGTGTATATATAAGTATCCTCTACCTTGGATGCCCATATATACAAATGTATCATGTGTTTTTGTGTGCTTGTGGGTGTGTGTAGATACATATTAAATCTGATATTGTCAGTTGTGCTTCGCCAGGGGGTTCGAAGAAGACATAAAGTTACCCGTTATTTTAACATTAAAGAAATGTTCTGCTTTCTCATTTCAATAAATATTTTTAGCTACAATTATTTCGAATACTCCCAATAATTCAAAGTTTTGTAATCTTTATGTTAAATGTGTGTGACCCTTATTTAGTATGGAGATGACTTTTCTGCCCTATTTTGGTTCCATGAAATTGTTACTAATTTAAATACTAAGAGAGTTATGAAAATGGTGAATATTTTCCATTTTATTGTATATATAATGGAGCTTACATTTGATATATAATATACATATTTTAACAAAGCCAAATGCCATTTTGTTTATACTTTTGGCAACCCTCATTAAACAGATGTATAATCAAATACGATTTAATCTTGCCTAAACTTAAATTTGCATATCAACGGTTAATGTATATTATTGTTAATGAATGGTGGTTGTATCTGAAATGAGACCGGTTAGGCTGCTATTTCTAACAATGCCGAACGAATGTCTTTATGCTTTCTTACTGAACCATAACGTAAATATATATACGTTTTGTTTTGTTTCTTTTAACCTTTAACCAACCACGATGTACCAGACATTTGTTCGAAAGCACTGCATCTCTGTCCATCTCATCTTCTCGGAAATATGAAGGGCTGGATTATCTACTGCGTCCTTGGTGTGATCTGATGATGCCATAGCTGCGATTTCAAATAGATCTTTACCCAAAGATATTACTAGTCTTTCCGACTCGACAGCGAAGAAGTCAGACTGTAGTTGCTGGACATACTAGAATGAAACGGTGGAATTGTTTTTCAAAAAGACCAGGACCTGTCGTTTTAAAATAACTGCACATAGCGGATAAAATAGTCATCGTTACACTACTTGGAAACCAAGAATCGTCACAATTGGAATAACTTTGGTCATGATTCAACGCGATCGGGATCGGAATGACATTGGGTTAAAGAGCAACAACTATCTTGCTACCTACTGTTCAATAGCACTACCTTGCATGATATTATGCTTACGATAAGGGAGTTTTGCCAACATATATTTATATGTTGTATAATTGATGATTTGTGATCTGGGATGTTGGAGTGTTTATTATTTCTCTGCCAGTTGCAAACAAATCAAGGCTAAATAATTAACTTTCTGTTTTACTTTACTCATTTATATTTAAATAAAAGTATATACATGTACTGATGTTTGCACAGAAAGAGAAAAGTGAGTTATAAAACGAATCGTTAATTCACTAATGACGACAAGTTATACAATAACTGCATATTTATGGAGATATATTGACGCAGAACGTGTCTGTGTGGTCATGTACTTTGACTAGCAATCATGGGTTCTTTGGCTTGATGGTCGTGATCGTCATATTAGACAAGAATCATGAATATGAGGTTAGTGAATCCAAGTGAAAGGAATTTGGTTGAGAGAAAGAGCGTAGAAGACCCACGGATGAACTGCATCAGTGATAAAGATGCTCAGATTTATAGTTTGCTTGGCGCAGATTCGGTTTCGGAATTTCAATAAGTATTGAAATATTCAGCTACTTCCACGTTAAATTACTGATGTCCAACATTTTTTATGGTTTTAATCGCGGTTGGAGTGTATCAGAGCTGATGATCCGTATTAGGGCCTCTTTCTGGAGAGATAAATAGTTAGGAAGACACCATAAAACGATTAACCTGGGTCAAATATTTACCCAGTATGGCCACACGCTCGCGAAAAAACACCCAATATGCCAAGGGATGCTTGTAAGCCGGTGACTATTTAGATATGTTAATGTATCACCCACATAGGCTCTGCATGATGAAATTAGGTTATGTGTGTGTGTCCATGTGTGTGTGTATGTGTGCGTGTGTTTGTTTTTATGTCCAGTTATAATAAAAACATTTTAAAATTAAACATGGATTACACTATACTATTGTAGAGTACAAATTTGCTATTCTTAAACAAGAATGTATATTACTGATAGTAACTTCGATGTTTCGGCAGTACGACGGTTCCTTTAACCTTTCCCAGTAGCTCATCTATTTAACTGAGTCAATCTTCTTCGTGTAGTGTCTGTCTCAAATTCCGCACACTGACGCTCTGCAGTGACCTCTGATGGGAACAGTTATCTCAACAACCGAAAACGAAAGTACTACGATATCTTTTTCTTTCAGCTTTGAATCATATTGACACTCATCTGAACAGTATAGCCATCTTAGTAAAATGCACATGGAATGTTACATCGTTACGCACGTGGATTCACAGGTCACAGATAGACTCGGACTTTGGGATTGCACTACCCACTGGAACTGTGTATTCCAGTTGTAGTCAGTTTACGGGCCCTCAGTGGGGTGCTTAAAACTCCTTAGCATTGAACTGCTTGTTATTTTAACAGCCCACTTGTATGTTTCATTAATGTCCTTTTGAAGTTTATTATCTATGTCATCGGGGTCCTTAATCAGACAAGTAATCAAAGTGATACGACAACTCCTTGAACATAGTAGAGTAAATACCCTTGAACCTAGTAGAGTAAATGCCCTTGAACTGATTAAACAACTCATTTACTCAGCTGTTTATGTTGCAACTCAGAAATGCTTTTGTATCATCAGAATAGCTGGTGAAAGCAGCTGACTCTATGGTTGCGGGCATATCTCAGAGAGAATCACCACAAACAGCAGCGGTCCCAGTACAGCTCCTTGAAGGATTCTGCAGAGATTTGTTGTCTCACTATTAACTCTAAGACTCTAATTCCTGTTTTTATAAAACCCACTATCCTAGTTATCCAGCAATACGAAGGTCACGCAGCTTGTGACATATTATTCCATGGTCAACGTTGTCAAAGTAAAGATATATCCCGTCCACGTTTGAGTGGTTGAACTGCTGTTTCACTACCCTATCATAATGCTGTAGTAGCTGTGTCAGATAGCTGCTCTGTTGATGTGTTGTGTGTATACGAGAAAGTTATTTTCTTTCTGGAATGTGATTAGCTTCCATGTGGCAATGCGTTTCATGACTCTGCGAACATATGAAGTCAGAGATACAGGTATGTAATTTTTCGCATTTGCTTTCCTTCCTCCCTCACGGACAGGACATGTAATACGTCTTTTTTTTAACAATTTGTGAAATTTACCACATACAAGGAATGTCTTAGAAAGTATCTGCTGTGGTTTTGCGAGTGTTATCTTGCACGTCTTTAACTGAATAGACGGGAGATAATCTGGGTCCATTGCTGAAAACATCTCATCAATGGTCGAAATTACATCTTGCCCCTGCATATCGACGTAATTGATGGTCGTCAGCGTCTCCCTATCTTCTAACACACTGAGACAGATAGGTTCGCAAACTTGTAGAAGGACTTATAATTCATTTTTATATTTTCTACTGCCTCGTTTCCTCTTTTTACCCTTTCCTTTTCATGGGAAAGTCTGAGGTGTAGGGAAATCAATGTGGTCAAGGTTCTAACTTGCTATTGCGAAGCACAGGGAGTGGGACCTGGAAAAGCTAACTTATCACGCTGTTATCTTTCATCGGTTACCCATAGATTTCTAAGTGAAATTCCGTGCACGGGCACCGTTATGATGACCATCGAATACATGCATATATGTACACACATATATATATACCCATACACACGTGCATATATATATATATATATATATATATATATATATATATATATATGCATATATGTATATGAATATATATATATATATATATATATATATATATATATATATATATATGCATATATGTATATGAATATATATATATATATATATATATATATATATATATATATGTGTGTGTGTGTGTGTGTGTGTGTGTGTGTGTGTGTGTGTGTGTGTGAGTGTGGAAATGTACAGGTATATGTAGTTATATGTCTTGGAATAAGAGGCTACATTGACTTAATGAGATCTATTAGAGTTAAATAAACCATTGAAAAGGAAATAGCTTGGATAGATGAAAGTTGAGAAGAAAAAAAAAACGAACAATGATATCTCAATATCTTATATATTTCATTCATAACTTTAGCTAGTTGCATTCCTCCTGCGGGAGTTGGCTAAGTTTTCCTTCTAGTGTATCATTAAGCTGACAAAAATTATAAAAATAGACGCAAATATATAAAAAGAAAACAAACCAAAGGAATAGTTTCTCTGCCATTCTCAGAATCACGTTCTACGTTTGTAATCTATTTCTGTTGGAGATACACTTATTATTTCTGGTGCCTTCACACAAAAGCCTATGGAATAAGCGGGCGGTGCGTGATTATCTTTCAAGCGTTGAAAGATCGCCTCTGTAACAACCCGTCTGCGTGTGGGTTGTTTCCCCTTTTCTTTTTGCAATGTCTTTTTGTACTTTCTATTGAACGTATTTCAAGATTGCGGCAAGGATTAAAAATGCTAATAGCGCTTATTTGTAAAAGGAAAAAAAAAAAAAAAAAAGTGCTCAGTATAACAAAATAATAAAACAATAAATAAACAGCCACAACAAAACCAACGACGACATCAGCAACAACAACAATAATAACAAAGGAAGAAGAAGAAGAAGAAGAAGAAGAAGAAGAAGAAGAAGAAGAAGAAGAAGAAGAAGAAGAAGAAAAGGAAGAAGAAGAAGGAAGAGGAGAAGGAAGCAGAAAAAAAGAAGAAGAAGGAGGAGGAGGAGGAAGCGGAGGTGGAGGAGGAGGAGGAGGAGGAGGAGGAGGAAGCGGAGGAAGAAGCAGAGGAGGAGGAGGAGGAGGAGGGGGGAGGAGGTGGAAGAAGAAAGAGAAGAATTTAGGGGAAACTACGACAAGGAAAAAATGACCAAAACCACGTTATCAACGATATCAGTACATGATAACTACGCCGAGGATAGTGCTTCCTTTGTTGGTGGTGATGGTGTTGACGGCGATGATGGCGGTGCTGGTGGTGATGTTAAGAAGGCAGATGAAGCAGATGATCGGTGATAGTAATAAGGAAGGTGATAGATGACGTGGGGTGTCTACGTCGCTGTCATTGAAGATGATCAATGCTAATACACACACGCATATGTGTGTGTGTGTGTGTTTGTGTGTGTGTGTGTGTGTGTGTGTGTGTGAAAATGAATTATGTATGTATGTATGAATGTATATATATATATATATATATATATAGAGAGAGAGAGAGAGAGAGAGAGAGAGATACATATACGTATATACTTATACGTATATATATATATATATATATATATATATATATATAAATACGTATACATATATACATATATTTGTTTATATGCGTATGTATATGTATATATGTACACACACACACACACACACACACACACACATATATATATATATATATATATATATATATATATATATATATATATATATATATATATATATATATATATATATACATACATGTATATATATATATACATACATATATATATACATATAAATATTTATATATATATATATATATATATATATATATATATATATATATATATATATATATATATATATATATATATATATATATATATATATATATATATATATATACATATATATATATATGCTTGTGTGTATGTATGTAGTTATTTATGTAGCTTTTGTGTGCGTGAGTATATCTTCAAGACTGTAAAATACCCTGCAGCTATAAATCTATGTTCAATGTGACCGTGCCGATTGTGAAAAATTCTAACTTTTGCAACTGTTATATATTTTTTTTCCTTCTTTGATTCTCATAAAGTGATTTACTGTATAAAATCCCGTCTGGTTTTATTTTCCTTTACCAAGACACTTATCCTGAAACTTTCTATTTTGTCTCAGATATTTTAAAGAACACCACATCACTCTATCTCGCCCACATTCATAGAATCAATTAAAATCTTTGAAAATACCTTACCAATGAGTCGACGTTAAAACGGTTTAACGACTATAGTGCAAACAGTATATTCGAAAAACAGCTTAAATACGTAAAAGCCTAAATCTCAGAAATTTATATATATATATATGGCAAATTCAGTGACTGAGAAAACGATGAACAAGCTATATTTGCTTGTTTGTTGGACACTTTTCTCTTATTTTGTTACGGCGTGTATGTCCAAACGTGTGATATCTGGATTATCACTGAAATCCATACACATTTACCAGCTATGTCATATAGTTCTTTTATACCGAACATTTTTCCCCATGGACTAATTAAGTATTCAATTTAAAATATTAGATATATCACATGGATTTATTTTAAGATTTATTCACTTTTCACTTCCTGTGAATATTCTAAGTAATGTTCATGCATTTCTGGTTACTTTTTCTGATGAGCTGTGGTGAACCCGAACACTGTATACGGTTAGTACGTTATTATCATTTTCGTTGCTCACTTTGTAGTGTGTGGAGACATTTTAATCGATTCATTGTTGTAATTGCTCTAAGCAGATATAAATACCGATTGTGTCTCATATACGTAATGTAGTGATTTGAAAATCTCACATCAAAGGTATCATTCCGAAACATGAAGAGAGAATAATTCCTTACACTGGTGGTTAAAAGTTAAAAATCAGAAAAATCACGCAATGTAATTTGTTGAAGGAAAAAAAAAAGAATAAAAAACACTTTAGCCATTCAGGATTGTAGTTTATCTGATGCTCAAACTTGATTGATGAATGCAAACATCATACTTCTCTTTATTTCAGAACTTATGTACTTAGTTGACAAGGTTGTAAATTTGCTATCTCTCATAATAATAATATTGATAATAATAATAATAATAATAATAATAACAATAATAATAATAATAATAATAATAATAATAATAATAATAATAATAATAATAATAATAATAATTAATTAATTCGTTTTATTGGCCACAAGGGGTAATATCACTTGAAAACATATAAGGACAAAGACAGGACGAAAAAGGAAAGGTTACACGTGGAAAAACCCATAAAACCACGGGAGCCTGGTCAGAAAAAATAAGAAAGGGGTATAGAGCCCTTTCTCCTTTTACGTTACCCTTTTTTTTTCTTTTTTTTCTACAAGTGTATTCTCAGAATTGGTCCGTTTATACTGGCCATTCTTCCATCAGTTACCCATCTTTCAACGAATTTGCTATGAGACAGCACTTCCCTCTCTTCTCTCATCTTCCTTTTCAAGTGGAACTTGAAAAAGTTGATGAGGCCTTAGCCAAAGAGGAAAGTGTCTGTCTTTAGCCCTTTCAAACGGGTCCACCATATCACCTCTTTCGCTACAGTCACTAGGCATAGGAAAATTGCCTCGCCCTCCTGGTTAAAGGAGGTCGGCGGGTCAATTCTCACGATAGATTCAGCTGATAGCCGGATCCGTCCTCCACGTGACAGTAGCTGTTCGATATAGACCCACAGGTCAGCAATGCTCGGGCACTGGACGAGTGCGTGCAGAACGGTTTCGTCGTCTTGAGCGCACCTCAGGCAGGCCCGGTTGATGGCACTTCCGTGTCGGTAGAGTTTATCTCGAACAGGTAGCGCACCTCGGTAGCACTGCCAGGCGAGGGACCTCTGGAAATTATCCATGGGCCCCAGCCCGAAAGTTCTCCTGAACAGACTGTTTAGCTGATTATCCTTGACGCCTAGAGTTTCCCCGAGAACGACGTCGCACTTTTCTCCCACTAATCCTCTATAGAACACTAGAGTGGAGCTACAACCGATCGCACTGCCCGCCTGACTGAGGGCGGTGAGAGCTTGGCGACACTCGAGGTGCCAAACGCCCTTTCTCGGTCTACGTTTGATCCAGGATTGCAGCTCTGTTAAAGAAACGAGCTACGGAAAATCGTGTCTGACGAAAGGCGACCACACCTGTTCACCGTCCAGGAAACGCTTGAGATGTCGTAGCCTGAGCGCATGTTTGCGCATCAGCAACCACGGCATGCCAAGGCCTCCGTTCAGCGGCTGTTGACAGCAGATGGAGCGCCTGATCAGTGGTACCTAACCCTTCCACAAAAAGTTGAAGAGCAAGTGTACTATCTTGGTTAACCAGCGGTCGGGACAAGGGACGACGGTCAAACGGTAATAGATGACGGATGCGATGTACGCATGCGCCACCTCCGCTCGACCTTCTGGGTGAGGTTGGCCACCCGGTTCGTCACTTCTTCCCAGTTTTTCTTCAACTGGAGGTCCGGACCGAACCAGACCCCGAGCAGTTTAACGGGTCCGTCCGTCCAGCACCCTACGACGCTGTTGGACGGCATGGACTTGCCCCTCCAGGTGCCTAGTTGCAAGCCCACTGACTTTTCCGCGTTAATTTTCGCACCTGTCACCGCTTCATACTCGTTTAGTGTCTCGCCAATCAGGTCAATATGCCTGTGGCTCGACACCATCACGGTGACGTCGTCGGCATAGGCAGACACGCTCCCTCCACATCCCAGATCACGCGGGACGCCCCTCCAACTTCCGCAGTAATGGCTCGAGAGTCAACACATACAGAAGGGAGGAGAGAGGACACCCTTGGCGAACCGAACGCGAGATATTGAACGGTTCCGATAGATGGCCGTTCACCCGTATGACCGAGCAGATGCCGCTGTATAAAGCAGCTATCCACCCGCGGAAGACCTGACCGAAGCCAGCTGCCTTGAGAACAGCTGCCAGAATAAATAATTCACCTTTGGAAACAAGGATATTTTGCTCAACATCCTTAAACAAACCTTTTTCAGCGACCTTTTGAGCGGGATGGGCTACGTAACCTGAAGAAAATTCTAACTGGGCTCCACCCGCGAGGTCATGCGCTGTTTACCTTGATATGAGATCACCATGTCGCGCACATATGATTGTGATGCATGTGCCTAGTGTACCCTTATCAGACGAGTAGTCATGATGGGTATAATAGGCTTTGTATAATTTGGTGGCATGCCCTGCTCTCTCACTCAATAATAATAATAATAATAATAATAATAATAATAATAATAATAATAATAATAAAAATAATAATAATAATAATAATAATCGTCGTCGTCGTCGTCGTCGTCATCATCATCATCATCATATGCTCATCTTTCCATGCTGGCACGGATTTGACGGCCCGACAGGAGCTGGCAAGCCGAAGAGCTTTTACAGAGTGTACTGGATGCATTTTAGCTGAGAACAGCAAGATCGCCAAGTAGCTTGCACGACAAAACCTTCTCATCTGAGAGATGGAGTGGAACTGAGGGAAGTGACAGGGAACAAGCCAAGAGGTTAGAACATATCACATGTAAGCGCTACGTATGAAAAATGGTAACAATGATGTACATACGCGACATGGTCGGCATCTACCCAAAGTTTCGTTGGCGATACTACTATCGCTGTTACTGCTTTTCTCCTCGTCCACCTCCTCATCATCATCACCATTGTCATCATCATCCTACTACTACTACTACTACTACTACTACTACCAATGCTGCTGCTGCTGCTACTACTACTACTACTACTACTACTACTACTACTACTACTACTACTACTACTACTACTAATAATAATAATAATAATAATAATAATAATAATAACACCAGAACAACGCAAAAATAACTCAAAAGACTAGAATATCTTCAATTTCTTCTGCGTATTTTAAATTTCCTTGTAAACAAGTTGAAAATCTTGCATATCCATAATTTTCTCTGGCCGAACGCACAATCGATCATATTCAAAAACTTCGAAACTTTGATATCCACAACTGTCTGTGAATACATGTCCTTTTAGTATAAGAACACTACAAATTCTCTCCGGCCGAACACACAAACGATCGCCATTAGAAAATTAAAAAAAAACATTAATAATTACAATTCTTTGTAAAAATGTTGCCCTTCTTTTCTCCCTGACTATTCGAATATGTAAACGTACCTTTTATTGCAACAATACTATTAATCACGCAATAAAACGTACCTTTTATTCAAACAACATTATTAAACAAAAATAAGTTGAAAATCTTATATACCCACAATTTTCTCTGGCCGAACGCACAAACGATCACCTTAAAAAACTTTGAAAGTTTCAGAGATAAACAACTGCCAATATAGACAAACTGCACAATTACGAAAACTATACCGCGCCAAAACCTATAAAAAGGCAAGAAAAATTCAACGATGCAAATATCAAGATATGTGTGTGTGTGTGTGTGTGCGTGTGTGTGTGTGTGTGTGTGTGTGTGTGTGTGTCTTGTTATTTTTTCTATTCGTAATTAAAACAGAACAGGGTGAGTTGGCCCTTTCCAAGGTCAAGATCACTCCTTTCATTAAGCGCATGCAGTAGTAAACACATTTGACCTCTGCTGACCGTTAGGTTGTGACGCTTCTTTTGCCTGATCGCACTACTACTGCTGCTGTCGTTGCTGTTACTATTACTGCTACTACTACCACTACTACTACTACTACTACTACTACTACTACTACTACTACTACTACTACTACTACTAAGCGTTTACATCCTGCTATCAGAACATATACAATCCCATTACCACTTTTGCCACCGCCGCCGCCAACGCCAACGCCATCCTGCTGGAAATAGCTCTGAGACTGCATGATGGTTCTGTCTTTTGTCTCCCTGTCTATGTCTCTCTCTGACTGTCACTTCAATGTCTGTCTCTTTCTACGATGCTACATGTATTCTGTCGGCCTGCCATTTGACACCTTCCAAGTGGCAGGTCATGACATGAATTAATTTAAAATTTCTCAAAATAAAATCCGCCTCCCCCAGAAAATGATAATGCCTTGGACGCCTGAACCTTACCTAAGGAACCAGATAACTGGTTAACCCTGTGCGCTTGTACATATCCTCACTTATACCCACAGGCAAAAAGCTCTGAAATCACTAATTCAAACCAACAAACTAGGTACACAGAACTCTATGAATGCGGACCATCAGTTGATACTAAAAGCACTATAAATGATCGCGTCAGCAACGAACTGTGAGATGAAATACTAGAACAATATCTAATACAACTACATCAACCTTTCCACGAAAGACCCCCCACTTACCAAAATTATTAATACTAATAAGAACAGACAAGTAATCAAAGAAGTTGATCAAGCATTTGAAAAGCTGATACAACTTGAAAATAGTAAAGTAAATGCCCTCGAAGTGACTGATCGATTCATTTACTCAGCTGTTTATGTTACTCAGAAATGCGATATTAAAATTAGAGATCAACAAAAAGTTCAAGGCACACAAACAGCTTGCATAGATGGAAAGAATAAACCGTCAAATAATCCAACTAAGAGCAGATATATATTTTCTACTTGAAGCAAGCAAAGGGAAAACTAATAAACCCAACAAAATAATAAGAACAATTGCTAAACATGGCATTTACAAGAAAACAAAAGATACACAGATAGAAATCCTTAAACAAAAACTACAATTAAAAACCAAATGACTTGCAAAAAAGAAAAACAAAAACGCTCAGCATTCCATAGACAAAACATATAATTCAAGGAGAGCACAAAAAACATTTTACATGGAACTGGGTAAACATATCATTATTATGAAAACACCTCTTTTCCAGCAGCAAACTGAAGATTTTTGGAAAAACATTTGGAGTAATCCAAAGGAGATTAATCAGAATGCACAGTGGGTCAGGGACATAGAAAATGCTAATGCCCATCTCAAATATCAAGAATGGCAAGATATAACAATTGAAGAAGTGAAAGCGGCGCTCGCCAAGTCAAAGAAATGGAAATCCCCAGAGATAGATAAGATTCCAAATTTTTGGCTAAATTCTTTAATAAGCATCCACCACAACTTAGCCGTAGCACTCAATGAAGTCATGTCCACCCCTGTGAAAGCCCCAAAGTGGTTTACTGAAGGGATTACATATCTCTTACAAAAAAAACCCCAGAAGTAACAACTAACTCCCTAAAATACTGACCCATATCATACCTCACCACCTTATACAAACTATTAACATCTATAATAGCGAATAGAGCAGATGAATTCTTGGACAATAGGATGTTATTCCCTGTGGAACAAAGGGGACGTAAAAGGAGTTCATATGAAGGTAAGGACCAATTACTGATTACTGATTGATAAAATGGTCATTGAAATTTGCAAATCCTTATCACTGCTTGGATAGATTACAAGGAAGCTTTTGACAGTGTCCCCCATGCATAGATTATCAAGGCCCTGGAAATTTACATGATAGCTCCAAGAATTGTGAACTTTTTAAAAGTAATCATGAATTCGTGGAGAACCACCCTCATTTTACACCATACAAAAGGATATACCACCTCACCAGACATCAATATCGCGTGTGGTATCTTTCAAGGTGACTCATTATCACCATTACTATTCTGAATCGCTCTGTTCCCATAAAACAGATCCGTAAAACCCTAACAAGGTATCGAATACACCATCCTAAATCAGATGTAGACAGGACTTATCTCCTAAGCAATATAGGTGAAAGAGGCCTGGTACAGCTCAAACAATCCTTCAAATCAGTAATGATAGGCCCTGAAACGTACCTTAATACAAGTGATGTGCTCTTACGAACTGCACTGAAGCATGAAGATTCCAAACAAGCTTCAGTCATGAAGCTTAGTAAGAAATTTTAAATCTCATGACCTACCAGTTAACAATAAGAACGACCAAAGACACCCAAATACTGACAGACCTACCATTGCTTCTCTTGATTTAGAAATTAACAATCAGAAAGATCAACGAGTTCCAAATAGTGACAAACCTCTCTGTGCAAAAAAAAAAAAAAAGTCAAGCAAAAGCAAAGAAGGCTTGCATGAGTAATATCGAAGACATCCGGAAAGACAAACTCCTGCATGGAAAATAACCTAACCGGCTGTCCAAGCAAATACTGATCAAAATCTAACACACCAATAGCCACAAGTGACAGGTCTGAAAGGGGAAACACAGATTTGTTATTGCAGCGCAAGATCAGAGCTTACCTACCAGAAACTACCACACAAACCTCCTTAAAGTTGGATTTGAGCCCCCGAGCAAACTTTGCGGAAAATTCACAGAGACAATTGATTATGTTGTTTTTGACAGCGCAGTCCTCGCTGAAAAGGAGTACCGCATAAGACATGACAGACTAGAGCAATACATCCACTGGAATGCACGTAAATACTAGAAAATTTAATTCCATGATAAGTAGTAGAAGCAGTCTCCTAAGGATGTAGTAAATGGTGCTGTCGTCACCATCCTTTCGAACTGGCCAATACAAACAGACAGAAAAAAATGACTCCAATCGACCAGACATGCTGATCAAGGACTACAACAGAGGAACTTCTCTGTTAGTGGATATTTCTGACCCACAAGGTCAACATGTCCCAAGAAAAGACGAAAAGCTTTCTCGCGATGAGATCTGCAAATTGCAATCATAAAAATGTGGACGTTTAATACTACGATAATACCAGCAGTAATTGGTGTATTAGGAATGTTAAAGAAGAGAGCTGAGAAGTATATTAAGCAACTCCCTGCTAACTCTAATCCCTGTGAACTACAAAAGATAATCTTGTTGAGTGCAGCCCTTATACTATGGAAAGCACTCTCTATCTAAAATGGAATAAATGTTGTGATAATGTTAGCATACATAACAAAACAAACGTGCCCTTGCTACGCTTGGCTTCCGGAGGATGCCAGGTACTAAGTCAGCTGAAATAAAGTTATAATGAAAAGAAACCATAAATGATAATAATAATAATAATGAAATAAATATTACTATGTCGCCTCATCTCAGTCTAATTCACAATAATTTTGACGAAAATTTTTCAACCGAATTAAACTTTTACTTTGCTTTAATTCCTCGTCCTCAATACCCCATGAAATATTTTTCATCGGATTAAGCTTAACTCCTCTGATACTCTTAAATTTGTCGAAAAATAAATTGCAATCAAAGGTTTTTTTATGCATAAATACATCAATAACATACATGTTTCTACCTAATACTTAGGTTAGTAAGTCGTTGTCAAAAGGTTAAGCTTTTTATTGTTTAGACTCTTATTATTGCTTGCAAACATATTCTAGTAGAAAGAATTTCCATTTACTCTGTTTTATACTAGAAGAATAATATTGGTTTCATATTTTAGCACATGGCAAGTCTCAAATACATCGACTTCAATACTTAATTGGCACTTATTCTATCTGTCCCGAAAGGATGAAAGGCAAAGTCGACTTGGGTGGAATTTTTACTCACAACGAAATGTCGCTAATCATCTTGTCCAACGTGCTAATCGCTCTGCCAGCACGTCGCCTACTAAAAAGATAGTATTGGTTTCAAGTTTTGGCACAAGGTCAGCAGATTTGTGGATGGGACTGAGTCGATTAAATCAATCTCAGATTCAACTGATACTTATTTTATCGACCCCGAAAGGGATGAAAAGCAAAGTCGACTACGGCGGAATTTGATCTCAGAACGTAAAGAAGGACGAAATGCAGCTAAGCCTTTTGCCTGGCGTGCTAACGATTCTGCCAGCTCACCGCTCTACTACAGCGATAATATTACTACTTACTATAGTTCAATACTTATCAGTCGGGAATAAGTATGTTAGTGTATAACTTTATATGGCAGCATCGGTGTCTGCTGTAATATGGAAGTATTGTTGTAAACTAATTCACTTCTTTTCTCAACAATGTAGCTACTATGGAGTAAATCAGCATATAAGATGTGTTTCTTCACTCTCCTTGCTTTATTTCATTAAATGCTGAAGTAGTTCGCAAGGAAACACTACTAAAGTGGCTGTAGATATATTTTCTTAATGTAGAATTACTGTTAACAATATTTTTTTCTCTTGTTGTGATATATCGATGCCACTAAAGAGAAGCTGTGGGATGAAACAGATATGATGCTTCATATAACATCTTGTCAAATACAAATTCTATATATACCTGAGTGATTTCTAAGGATACCTGTCTAAAATGATATTACATACTGAGTATATTCCAGCAAAAGTAAATAATGAACAGTAACAAGAATAGTTTGTGTGTTATAACATCATACTTCTTCAGTATTTATGTTCTTTGAGCACAATTAAAGTATTTGAAGCATACATTATTTATTATTACTTCTTATATCGTCTATTATGACTACAAAGAGAAAATATTAACTCAGATATTTTGAGAACGAAACTAAGTACTATCATGTTTTAAATATTTTCAAATAAAATCTAGTATGTGATATAGACATAATAAAACTATCTTGTTTATGCAGACAAACGGAGCTCACCATGGAAATATTTTCAAGTTGGCGGAGCTCTTTATTTTCGCTTAGAATCATTTCGTTCACTGCATACATCTCGGTATGTTTGAGAAAGTTATAAATGTCAGAAATTACTATCTTACCATTGAAACGAGTAGTTTCATGCCAAGGAGAACATTTGATGTGTAGAAACTGAAGAATATGTTTTACAGTTATTACATTTAGAAATTATACATTGCGGAATGTCAGTTTTGATTTTGATAGGCCGGCGTTGTTGATATAACTAGTAATGAACTTAGAAAAGTGAAACCGATTAAAGACCATTATCTTACAAATGGTTCCTCTGAAATATGAGAATAAATATATATATTTTAATTTAGAGTTATAGAATTATTTTGTAAAAGCTCAGAAGGCATCAATATACTGCACAATAGACGAACAGTTATCATTTGTCAGGAATAATATTCAAATCGGTCTGCATTTTAACTCTGAAAGTGGCAGAGAACAAACAATTTAGATGGAATCCATTATCAACTAAATGGAGGCTAACTTCCCGCGCAATTTCGACACACAATACCATGTCATTTATATTTAATCCTTCATTAGAAATAAGAAAGGAAGTTAGAAGTATCAGATGTTTTTATGTGATCGGATCCTAACATGTTTAACGAGTTGGTGTGGCAAACTTTAAGTCGTTATGTTGATGCTCGGAAGATAAAGAAGAATGAGATTGTGATGAAGACTAGAAAGACGAGGGGGGAGGAAAGGAGTAGAAAAAGAAGAAGGAAGGCAAATTGAGAATAGAAGTGGAGAATGTCGCTTGTTCGTGCGTCCATCGGATATTAAACATTAATACTGATCTCTGTATTGGCTGAGCAAAAGTGAAACAATAAATTTTCAATGATCCCCATTACAATGATGAATCTTCTGTTATTTCTTAAATAATGTATATAACTGCATATCGCATCAGAAACATTACGCAAATAAGTGCGAAGCCCGTTTTGCTCCTTCTCAATTATCATAGATCCAGCTCACACACTCGTTCTTATTCCTCCCTCTCCTTCTGTCCAATTAAATGAGGAGACAAGCAAGTATTTTTTTGTCGTTGTTTTCCATTTAGCTTTTCGCTTCTAAGTCTTCAGTTCGAGAAGATTATAAGTGCACCTGCAGTTTAGTTTAGCATTAATACATTTTATATTGCATGTTTCTCAGACATTACACATGTTCCTTATTGGATTTTCTGTCACATATATCATTTTAGCCGTATTACTACTAGAGCAATAGAACGTATTTCTTCAGGAACAAAGCAATTTATATGTATATATATGTATGTATATATATATATATATATATATATATATATATATATATATATATATATATATATATATATATATATATATATATATATATATATATATATATATATATGTATGTATTTAAGTAAAATATGTATAGAGAGGAACCTCAGTTTTCTGAAGGTCGTTCGTCATCCGAATTGTTCGTAAACCGAATCTATTTTTCCCGTAGGAAATTGAAGAGAAAGCACAGCGTGTTCCACCAGGAATGTAAGCTGAGCAAAAGCTACAGTCCAACTAACGCTCTTACCATGAAAGACCTAGCTTATCACCAACCTTTGCAGCCGGCTTGTGTGTTCATTATTAAAGATACTATCGTCACCGGAGACTTTTTATATTCCAAAACTTGTTCGTAAACAGACTTTTCGTGATAAGAAGCATTCCTAAATCGGGGTTTTGTTGTTGATTGTTAGTTTGTTAGTCTTTCAACTTTCAGTATTGTACTGAGGATATGCAGCGACAAATTTTCACAGGATCTATTTAATGCAGCGTACCAGTAATATATTTGTGTCACGCAATGATTATATCGTTCGACAACCGTCGCCTCATTGTCATTCAGTTATATACTGCATATAAAATTTCCATCCAAAGAACAATTTTATACTACTAACAATAAACAAATGAACTCATTCAAACAGCCACCCGCGCACACACACATGCATACTGAACGATGCATTCAGTTATTGTTTTATGAATATCAGCCAAACTGCTGTATGAGCAGAAATTCCTCTAGGTAAATCTTTACTTATCCAGTCATCCTGAAAATATGGCAAAAATTAGTTGCTCAGTATGTCACCCAGTAGGGTCTTTTATAGCACTTTATTCCGAGTAAGATTCGTTGATAGCCACATAGCCGTGTATGCATTTATATAACGATATTGGTGGAAGACCTCTGAGTTAAAGCAAGTATCACCGCCTGTCACTTTGCTTCCATTGGCAAAATATAAAGAACTCCTCCGGTAATGAATGACCATGTGATTGCACCTACAAAGTTCCCCTCCGATGCACAAGTATGGGCATGTTTGTTTACAGAAGACCATCAGTTGCTCATGCATACCAGTCTCTCCTCTCCATGCCATCGATATTATCCAAAGGAAAGGCAAAGGCCGATACTGCTTAGCACCAGTGACATTGCAACTCATTTCTACAGCTGAGTGAAGTGGAACGACGTGAAATAAAGAGTCTTGCTCAAGAACACAACACACAGCTCGGTCCGAGAATCAAACTCACTATCTCATGAGCCTTGCACCTTCACTTCACTGTCAAAAAATATTATATATACTCGAGTGACTGGGAACAAAAATCAAATATTTTGGTAAATGAGAAATCGAAGAACCTAAATTTTAAGTTATATGCTGAAATTTACGTTTCATTCAGTATGTTAGACATTCATTGCTATATAACTTGTGTAAACACAGCTCACTCTCATATCTTTTCAACCGAAAGCTGTCTTATATTGTTTCTAACGATTGTCCCTGGTGTTCTCATATATGGAACAAAATTCTATTCCCGAGGTCAGCAATTGTACATCCTCTGCGACTTTAATAGATTTCAGAGAAATAACTTTGAATCAAATGGCACATCTAAGATTAGAATTTGTATCTGAAGTAACTTAAATAATGTAAACATAATCAATATGACATACCTAATGTATGCGCATAATTAAACGCCGTAGAAATGCATAATAAGACATCCTGAACGAAATAACTTTAAATATGCGTTGTGTTTAAAAATAGTGCATGCCTCACACTGGGCGAAAGGAAATCGCCCTGCAAGTGAAAGAGAGCGACAGATATCGATATTTCACTTCAAGTAGGATAAATTAATAACGTGGCGAGCTGGTAGAATCGTTATCAATTTGGGCGAAATGCTTTGCGGTATTTCGCCTGCCACTACATTCTGAGTTCAAATTTCGCCGAGGTCGACTTTGCCTTTCATCCTTCCGGGGTCGATAAATTACGTATCTGTTGCGTAATGGGATCGATCTAATTGATTGGCACCCTCCCTTAAAATTTCGAGCATTGTTCCGAGAGTAGAAAAGAATATCGTATTCGCCTGCCGCTCCGTTCTGAGTTCTAATTCCGCTGAAGTTGACTTTGCCTTTCATCATTTCGCGGGGCACTTATAAATAAGTGCCAGCTGAGTACTAGGTCGACGTAATCGACTTAAGTCCTGCCTCGAAGTTGCTGGCCTTGAGCCAAAATTTGAAACCATTAGTACGTTGCACCAGGTAAGCCTTGATCGAGCTGACCCATGTTCACTGCATCATTAAAATTTTACCTGGGATTATATTATCTAACATTTTATTCTCTCATCTCTACCGCACTCAATGATTTGAAGACGATATGTCAGCAACTTCCACCCAAGCGAATGACCATGTAAATGTTCCCTCCAGTAGTTTGTGTTGGCAATCTCGTTAAACAAGTGGAAACCACAGTTATATAAGTTAGAGAATTTATCCCAATATATAGAGTTACCTAAAAGTCACACACAGAATATATTCAACATGCCCAGGAATTTTCAAGTTATTCTTCATTCTTTTCTAAATTGAAAAAATAATAAAAAAATAATGATTAATAAACACATAATTATACACGCTGAAGTGGATGAATGATAATACTTTCTACACAAGGCTTGAAATTTGGCGGGAGGGGGATTAATCGATTACATCGTCTCCAGTGCTTCATTGGTACTTGATTCATCTACTCCGAATGGATTAAAGGCATAGTCGTCACCGGCGGCATTTGAACACATAATGTAAGGACGGACGAAATGCCGCTAAGCATTTTGCCAAGCGTGCTAACGACTCTACCAGCGCGCTGCCTTATTAAGAACAATAATAATAACCCTTTCTGCTATAGTTTGAACTTTTAGGGGTAGGGGCTAGTCGAGTACATCGACGACACCAGTGTGTCACTGGAACTTAATTTATCAACCCCCTGAAAGGATGGAATCCAAAGTCGTCCCTGGTGGAATTAGAACTCAAAATAAAAAAAAGACGGACGAAATGCCGCTAAGCATTATTTTCAGCGTGCTAACGATTCTTCCAGAAGAAGAAGAAGAAGAAGAAGAAGAAGAAGAAGAAGAAGAAGAAGAACAACAACAACAACAACAACAACAACAACAATGATAATAATTTCTATTATAAGCGCAAGGCCTGAAATTAAGGGGTGGGTGGTAAGGGGATAGTCGATTACATCGATCTCAGTACTCAGCAGGTGCTTAATTTATGGACCCCGAAAGGAGAAAGGTGGAGTTAACCTCAATGGAGTATGAACTCAGAACGTAGCGAGGGGCGGAATACTACAAAGCATTTCGTCCAGCGTGCTAACAATTCTGCCAGCTCACCGCAATAATAATAATAATAATAATAATAATAATAATAATAATAATAATAATAATAATAATAATAATAATAATAGTAGTAGTAGTAGTAGTAGTAGTAGTAGTAGTAGTAGTAGTATAAGGAATAGCGCCAGCCTTGACACCGGCTGGACATATTCTTCGCTGTTCTGACCATTCATCAGCTGAAGACACAGCAACACTAATACAACCCAGCAGGACAACTGAAAAATAACTCTCACAGACTGGAATATCTACAATTTTCTGTAAAAAATTCACCCTCCTTCTCTTTCTTTCCGTCCTCCTGAACAATCGAAAATGTAAACATCCTTTTTTTTTTTTTTTTTTTTTTTTTTGCCAAAACGGTAGTCTTCTCTCACCGGACATACAAACGAACATCCGTGCCTGTAGAGCTTGTCTCGAACCGGTAGCGAACTCCGTTGCACTACCAAACCAAGGATATCTGGAAATTATCTATGATAGTTCCCCATCGGGAAGTCTTAATGTTTCTCTAAACAAAACGGAGAAACTTTCAAAATACAAAGATCTGGAAAAAGAGGTAACTCGAATGTGGAGCGTAAAAGCAGAAAGAATTCCTATTATATCAGGTGCATTAGGTTTGATAAAAACATTCGGGCAAATACATAACATAAGCACCAAGACTTAAAAGTGTATACAACATACAAAAAAAAAAAAAAACCCACAAATACATACCGCACTCAACTTACGGGAAATACTTTCCATATAGTGAAAATAAGTAGACCACAATAAACCACAGCACATATCCAAGGTACACAGAGCTGCGATCGGTAATGCAGGGAAAGCACGTGATGAAAATAAGACTACTGAATAATAATAATAATAGTGATGCTTTCAAATTTTGCCACAACAAGGGTACTTATTTTATTTACCACTAAAGGATGGAAGAAAAAGTCTACGTCGGCGGAATTTGAACTCAGAATGTACCGATGGATGAAATACCGCAAAGCATTTCGTTCAGCACGCTAACATATCTACCAGTTCCTCGCCTTATTAACAACAACAACAACAACAACGCAATTTAAATAAAATGTCGAATGTTTGGGTGTGTGTTGTTTGTCCCACCCTGTATTATATATACTATCATTTAGAAGAACGGCCGCAACATAGAGTATGTAGGCCCAATGGTTTAAACAGCTGAATTAAATCATGACATTTTTGGAACATACACTTCACCCTTCAGAACGGCATATATGCTACACAATCACACATCTCATCAGCCTATCCAAACTTAATCAACAGATATCTCTCGTTTTCCTGACAATCAATATATAGCTGTTTCTTGTCCATAATTTCAGTCATATCTTGAGTAGAAATAAACAGACAAAACAAAATTATTGTTCCTCAGGGAATCAGAGTTAATATAGTATTAGAATTACTGATGCACACTCACAGAAATATTTAATTTCAGGTATCTTAAATAATATATTGTAAACCATAGTAAAATATAACAGGTAAGTACCGGAATACTTGTAGTAATCTGGAGGCAAGCGCAATGAGCATCATGTTTTCAGTTTCGAGTTGAATTTCTTTAAATTGAATTCCATTTAAATACTGTGTATAATGACACAGACATAACAAAGTGGTTATGAAATTTGCTTTGCAAACACGAAGGTCCGACATTGATATTTTGCAGCTGGAACTTTGTGAACCAATAACAGATGACTAAAATTTTATAGGCAGACACTGCATTGAAGAGAGTTCATAACTGTGTATGTATGTGTATTTCTACGTGTGAAGTGTAGCGTGTGACTATACTTTGTGTGCTCGTGCGCTCGTATTTGTGGATACGTACATACATACATACATACATACATACATACATACATACATACATATATATATATATATGGACCCCGAAAGAAGAAAGGTGGAGTTGACCTCAATGGAGTGTGAACGCAGAACGTAGCGACGGGCGGAATACTACAAAGCATTTCGTCCAGCGTGCTAACAATTCTGCCAGCTCACCGCAACAATAATAATATTACTACTACTACTACTACTACTACTACTACTACTACTACTACTACTACTACTACTACCACTGCTGCTGCTGCTGCTGCTGCTACTACTACTACTACTACTACTACTACTGCAACTACTACTACTACTACTACTACTACTACTACTACTACAACTACTACTAATAATAATGATGATGATGATGATGATGATAATACATACATACATGTATATATATATATATATATATATATATATATATATATATATATATATATATATATATATATATATATATATATAATGATAATACATACATATATATAACAAGTAAAAGAGTAAAGAGAGTATATATATAAAAGTACAACTGCAACAACAACAGTTACACTAACTTCAGCAGTATTTTGGCATCGTTTCAGCCTATACATACATCGGTTGGCATACACATAAGTTTGAAATTAAATTTACCTATCTATGGAGACTACTAATGATCTATGAACCATGAAGAATAATAACTTCCCCTTTCTCAACTGCTTTCAGCTAGTGTCTCTTACTTCATCTGTATTAACATTTTTACTTCCCTTGTATTGTAAATGGTATGCCGTTA
>NC_142942.1:7533837-7536337 GCF_046866305.1 Octopus bimaculoides | reverse complement strand
AGGTTTGTTTTTCCAAGATGAAGGAATCGTCTTAAAACGAGGAAAAACAGTAGCTGCTTCGTTAAAAGTGATGAAATATTCTAAGTATTTTCTCCTTGTTTTATGCCTACCTACACACACACGCACACACACATATTGATAGAAAGATAGAGAGAGACAGAGAAAGAGAAAAAAATAGATAAATAAATATGTGTAAATATATGTATATACATAAATGGAGGTATACATAACATATATGTGCATAGTGGGATGAATTTAACATCCACACACAAATATATGCATATGCGTCGTGTGTGTGTTAAACTCATTAATATGTAATCCATATATATATATATATATATATATATATATATATATATATATATATATATGTAAACTTATGTATATATGTGGGTATATATATTTGCATATATATATATATATATATATATATATATATATACGTAATTGCATGTAGATTATAAATGAGAATGTATGAGTAATTTTAATGAAGGTAGTCTTGCCACGAACCTTAAATAGTTCCTGTTGATAAATCATATCAATCTCTCGACAACATGGGAAGAGAATCACGACTAATTTCTTATAGATATTATTTTATCAAGAGTATCAATTTTATTCTGCATTGAATGAAGGAACCTAAAACTACTTATGAACAATACTGTCAGTAACAGACTCCAATTTTTCCCAATTAAATATCAGTAAGAATTTGCCAGCGCATATTAATTAACTAAATTACTAATTAGCCTATTAATTATGTAAAATTTCTGTTGGCCATATTACACTTGTCTGAATGCAAGCTAAAACATATCTCTAATTGCTCTTTGTTGAAACTGATTATTGAATTAATCTAAGCATGTAAATTCTTATAGGGTTTCTGTATTTATGTGAATACGGTGATGTTTTTATGGCACTACTGTTCTTTAACTGTGTCTACGTGTATATGTGTGTATATGTGATTGTTGTCTGCAATCATTTACATGCGTCCGCACCATATTTTCTGCACATGTCTATAATTGTGTGATAGTAAAGACACTCTTCGATTTGTATAATAGTGTGTGCATATGATTGACTTAATTTCCGGAACTGTACATGACATCGCAGTTCTGAAACTTATATTACAATGACACTGCGCAGATTTGCGACCGTTGCTAAAAACTCAGTAAGCAGTTAAGTTAAATATCAAAATACTTAATAAGAATTATTTTCTAGGTAAACAACACAAGTCAAAAAATAGATGGTGGAACGATACATATCTTTTTATTAAAAGTTAACATCTTTCTGTTTTATATTCGTAAAATGCTGCTCAGACTATGACCGTCGTTCTGAATATGCAGTTATGGTAGACAGATAGAAAAGGAGAAACTTCAAGAGCTGACAAACTTATTTCCAGTAAAATGTCAACGTATCATTCTGTCTCTCATTATACGTTTGCAAAATCTACCGAATTTTATCACCACGCGAACACACCCCTCACGTAAAGACTAATTTTCAATATGGCAGACGTTTACTCCCCTTGATAGCAAACAAATTTATTTCAGCTTTTCAGCTGTTTGTATCATTGCAATGGTTGTTACATAAAATAAAATTCATGTAATATCATTAATCCTTTGATATGAAAATGGATTAGAATTGAATGGAAGGGATATATATAAGGTTATGTTTGTTATACCAAATATGCTGATAAAACGCATAAACAATCACACTACTTTCATACTATGCCATCAACACTACCTTGTTGAATGCTTCCACTTCAACATACAATACCATCATACAAGATGTCAGATAGATATGTTCACATATACACTCATCCACCGACACGCCCACGCATATACAGAGAAAGAGAGAGAGAGATAAGAAATTGATAGGTAGATAGATATATATATATATGTATATATAAGAATATATATGTATATGCATATACAAATACATAAATACATATATGTACATGCGAATATATATATATATATATATATATATATATATATATATACACTGCACGAAAGTACGTATATGAGTGTTTGTACATCTATAAATACATTCATGCATTCAGTTATAGATATATAGATGCACTATTTTACGAACAATAGATATTTCTGGATAATAGTCTATAGAATTATACTGAATGGTGACACAGGCTAAAAGATGGCTGCCATTTATGCAAAGGAAAGGATTCTATTGAACCTATAAAAGAAGATAGTTCTCATAGTAAAAAGGAAGTGAAAAGAAATTAGTTCGTCATATAGCTTATCTTCCTTACATTAGAATCCAGACAAGAACGTGTATTTCGTAACGATACAATTTCGAACAATAACTACAGTAATGAGACAAACGATAATCGTTTGATAAGCTGGAAACAACAGCGACATTTATGGCAAATCATAGATTTCTCGTTGAAGCAATGTAGTCTTGGCTTTCTCATGATCAGAATGTTTTTGATCATATTCTTTTTGAACAAAGGTTGACCTGGAGCTCAAGAGCCACGATATCAATCACCATTAAT
>NC_142942.1:7508837-7531337 GCF_046866305.1 Octopus bimaculoides | reverse complement strand
CTACCAATTACTTTAAAAGCATATACGTAGTTAGAAAACGAACACTACACAGGTTACCCAATTGTTATGAAGAAAGAAATGTATCATAGTCACCACATGAATAAAATTATTCCCGTTTATATATAAACACACACACACACACGTATATATATATATATATATATATATATATATATATATATATATATATATATATATATATATATATATATATATATATGATTATATGCGTTTTGGTCCATTTATTATTATTCTTTATATCAACTCAAAATACATCACTTTATCATGGAATTTCTACCCTTAACCGGGTATAATATCCCAATTTTTGTGTGATTTTTGCTACCCTGGTAACTATGGACATATTTGCATTATATATATATATATATATATATCTATATATATATATATATATATATGAACATATATTACATTCTAGTATAGAATAGGTCCGCCTTTCTGATTGGCAATCTACATTTATGCACTTACTGTATGCTTAATCTACGTTACATGTCATTGCTACAACGTTTTCGGATGGCGTAAATTCTGTTTAACCTAACCGCATCTATCTGACTTTCTCTCTCTTTTTGTCTATACTGTTTCATTTACTGAATATTTTAATAAAAGCTTCACCAAATCCTCTCTTCTGAGTATTGGAAATATCTGCTATTCCATCTCTGTCAGCATTTCTGAGCATGTGTCAAATTACAGAAATCCCAGTGGCTAGCGTACATCATTTATTACAGAAGAATATTCTCAGTTAAATACAATGCACCTCTTCAGAACTACTAATCATAAAAATACTCTAAAATAGCAGAGCACACCGCTATTAATCCATTTTGATAATGTCTTCCGTCCATGTTCTCTATTTTCAGTGTACCTAAGAATCATTGACTCTATCTGTAGTATATAACGATGAACAAAAGGCCATTTTTATGGTTAGCGCAATTTGAATTGAGTACAACCATCACTTTTCGCGTTCCGTATAACTATGTGGTACTCTTCTTTCTTTACTGCCCACAAGAGGCTACACACAGAGGGGACAAACAAGGACAGACAAAGGGATCAAGTCGATTACATCGTCCCCAATGCGTAACTGGTACTTAATTTATCTACCCCAAAAGGATGAAAGGCAAAGTCGACCTCGGCGGAATTTGAACTCAGAACGTAGCAGCAGACGAAATACTGCTAAGTATTTCGCCCGGCGTGCTAACGTTTCTGCCAGCTCGCCTTTTGTTCCACCAAAACTAATCTAGTTGGGATTTTGTATGCCAAAACTAATAAATCGGACATACACCAGATGATCATAAACAGACTTGTGATTTATGGATACAGTCTGTCAAAATCTAGTATAGCTGTAGAAGATATATTAGGCCTTGTTTCCTTCTGCTATGATGATGAACAGCAGACAATAGCAGGTATCATATTGTGGAAACGTCGGTTGTCTTATACAAGCAATACATGAAATTCGAGATCTGCAAATGTTATTGGGCAAATGTTATTGGGCAAATGTTATTGAGATGGCAGGTATTCCTAGCGTGACGCAGAGAAACACATCTGGGTGGCGGCTAATTGAACAATATATAGATGTGTGTGTGTGTTTATATATGTGTGTGCTTATGCGTGTGTGACATTCATGTGTGTGTTCATATATGCGTTTGTTTGCGCGTGTGTGTTTGTGTGTGTGCGAGAGACTGGTGTGTATATGTGAGTGGGTGTGTATGTGTCTGACAAAATTCTTGCATCAAATATCAGAGACCAAGAATCATAAGAGAACTCAATATGAACTAATGTTAAATGCAGAGTAAATAGTTATATTTTACAGATTGAAAGTTTTAGCAAGGAGATTCAACTTTTGGTAATTTAGTATCTCATAAGAAATTAAAGCACCCTCTACCGCAGGCGGATTCATTTTGCTACTTGGAAGAAGGATCTCTTGCACTGTGCTCCTCGTAAGAATCTCGGCATCTTTGGGGAGACTCAGCGAACGAGTTTTTCAGAGCTAGAACCTTAGTGTAAATACAAAATTTTCCTTTCTTCGGGCTGTCTATCTATCCACCCCACTGTGTGGTCTTGAGTGCTGAAACCTTTATTGTATCCAGACCAGACAACTGGAAGCGTTCCATATCAGACCGCTTCAAAGTATCTTTGATCTCACGTGACACAGCAAGGTTCCTCACACCGAATCATCCTGAGTGCTGGGATATACAGCGAGGAATCCAGCTTCCTTAATCATCTTCTCCGCTGGGTTGAACATGTGATTCTGATGCCAGTTAGCTGGCTCCCAAGAGATGGCTGTCCTCCTCGAGATCGATACTAGAGGTAGGCGTCACGGACGTCAAGAAATTCGTTTTCATGATCATCTCAAGCGGTTCCCTCCTTTAAAGCTGTGTCTTTTCTAGTCCGTTTGAGGCTCTGGCTGTTATTCAAAAGCCATGGAAATGCGTGTGTGATGCTGAAATAGAGTTCTCTGAAACTGAACGCAAGAAACTGCATGAAGAGAGAAGGGGACGTCGTTATCAGCCTCTTATAGCTGTTGTTCGGAGTCTAAACCCGTAAAATCAGTAATATATGATTACACAGATATGCACAAACATAGATACCAACAAACACACACGCTTAGACACACATACACGTATACAAATACATACTTATATAGCTAACGTGGTGTGTACAATTATTATCTCTTGTGCGACTAAAAAGCAAATATTAGTTTTTATTTTTACTGTAGATTACGAGTTGTGCAGCCGCAAAACCAGCAAGAAATCTGGTGATGTGGTTTCTTGTCTATGTATTCTTTACTTGCATTATATGTTATAATTGCGACCATTCTTTTTGTTCCTTTAGTTCAAGTTTACTTGCATTCATAGTACCAACAACCAGTTTTACTTTTGTGCACTCTCGTTCATTAAACATCTTACTCAGATGACCTTCGAAATGGAACCAATTTCGAGAATTTAAGATCGTCAATATGAATACCAAGTGCTTATTTCAGCTTGGAAATTACTTTATCGATCTCTATGTTTCAAAATATTTCCACTCTGTACACCTATTTCCTAAAAAAAAAACTCGTTGTGTGTTTTTAAATATTCTAATTTAATTTCTGATTATAGAATACTCTGAAGGTACGGTTCCCGATCTTTTTCAGATATATGTTATTTTTCTTTCTATAATAAAATGTCCACTTCCTTTCTTTGTCTATTCATTTGCTCCTTGTGGTATCGATTACTGCGTCTGATTATGACAAAAACGGTGATTTAGCCATTCAAAGTATACAGATCAGGAATGTAAGTACCAAACTTATTTAAGCATCGGAATTGATTTTACTCAATTCTATAACGTAGTAAAAGAATAGAACTTCTAAGCATTTTAAACTTCAATTATATCATATTAAGTTCAACTATTCGTTTCAGCAAAAGTTGCCAGAGAGGAGCCTCCATATTACATGTTAGCGTTAGTAATCATTATCCATTCAACCACATACTAAATAAATGTATGCGAATATACATTAGATAATATAGTACTGCATACACTGTGAATGAGATAATAACTAGAAGGGATTGTCATGTATAGAATGCTTTGGGTCTATATAATTTAAAACTAAAACAAAACTACAATTAATACTCTGGCTCAAAGACGAAATTGACAGAAAGAATAATGTATTAGTGCAATACTTGGGGTCGACAAAACATTCCCTCAGATTTTTCGCTATTTGCTGTCTACGTTCACATCCATCTTCGTGCTATATTCATCTCACTTCGATATCATATACTTTATCTTGTAATGCAAACGAAAATGGATAGTCTGTAGGGAAATCTATTCGCATGCGAGTATAGTTCTCTTGACATAATTCATGCTCGGAAGGGCGTTAAAATACAGAATCATTTCAAAGTACATCATATCCTCTCTTTACAAATCTGATCATATGCTTAACAAAGAAATCGATATTTATTGTGTAATATTCACAAAATTTAAAACTTTTGTTTCATTTTAGTTATCAAGACATAATGGTTTCAGACAGTTTCATTATTGAAAATTGCTCATTCTTAAATGGCGACTAATTTCTCTCTCGATGCCAGCTTTAGCCCGAAGCTTGTATTTAAGTGTCTGTGAGTATTGTTCACGGTTTAATAACTTGCTTGGAGGAATACGAAAGTTGATATGGCATTAAAAATTACTTTTTGGTCTTTATATATTGATTCCAACTTTTTTTTTTCACTTACCGTGTAATTACGATACACCTACTAACTAATAGAATTTTATTTTATTATTTTTTTTTATTTTTAGTATATCTTCCCTATAGTATATGAACATACATGTATACATTCAATACACGAAATATTAATTTATAGAAAATTCCTTGCCCATAGCGATACCTGATGTATGCAGATTGTATTTTAAAGTTTTACTATTACACGTGGAAAAAACTTTTGAAAGCGATACCCAGGAAAGAGTCAATTTTTTTAAATAATTTTCTTTACACTTACTTTACCTGGTTGCATGATTCGAAGGTAATTGAAAGACTTATTTCATTATTCGGGGTAACACTAAAAGATGCGAATTTATATTCAATTTTAGTTTGAGGGCATGAAGAACCAATATTAAATCAAATACATATGCCAAGCATACACGGACTATTTACATGTAATAGTGTGCATTTCATTAAGGCGCAGGCGAGGCAATGTCACTTGGTAACTTCCCGCTTTCACATCCAATCCTGCTTCTCAGAAACTTTGCCGAATGCTATGTAACCCACGAAACTTGTCCGTTAATTTCGTACCTCCGGAAACGGGGTACAAGCGCATCGTATCCAATTACATACATATGTGTGTGTGTTTTTGTGTGTGTGTGTTTGTGTTTGTGTTTGTGTGTGTGCATGTGTGTGCGCGCGCGCGTACGTGTGTGCACGTGTATACACAGTAATACTTCAGTTTGCGAGGACACGCTTTACGAGACCCCGGCTTTAGGAATTTTACTTTTCAAGTAAAAGATGCAAATTTCGAACGAAGTGCCAAAGTTTCTACTACCATAACAAATGCCATCTGCGTGTTACACAGAAATTTATAGAGAGCGAAAAAAGCTTCTCAGCAAAAAACTCTCGATTTGTTTCTTAAAAATAAATCTGCAAATGCGTCTACGAGTGCTTGTGAATCGGCAATCACATCAACAAGCGATGGTGTGCGCAAGTCTAGTGCAAGTGAAAGTGATTCAGAAAGCGAATATTACAAATAGTCTTGACATTCCTTTTATTTTGCATAAAATATTCTTTACATTCTACTGTTGTTTTATTGCCATTTATTTACAAGTATTACAAATTTTAAGGGTAAAATATTTTTGTGAGAACGAAGTACGATTTATAACATTGCTACGATGGGAAATTATTACACTGCTTTACGAGTTTTCTCCAGGAACAGAGTATTGCCTATGGGCTCTTTGATGTGGCTGTCCTCTATGAGGCGATAATACTGCCACTTAAACCCCAAAAGGACATCTCTTCGAGCTTGTTTATTCAGTCCGCTTCTCACACCCGATATTTATTGCAAGCGGGAAATAAAACTTTCACCCATATATGTATATATATATATATAGATAAATAGATAGAAAGGAATAGAAAAACGGGACAAGAAAAAACAAGGACGAGTCATTCGAAGTTTTCTTTCCTCAATCGACTTCCAAATTATCTTTGCAATTTTGGCTTGTTATATTCGAGATTACTCCAATCTGGCCAGCCACAAGGAAAAACTAAGCTAAGAGCATTAGATTCCTTGGAAGAAAGAAGCGAATGTATACGAAAACAAGGATGACATATAAGTATATGTATATGGACATATATACACGCACACACACACATACACACACATACATATATATATATATATATATATATTGTTTGTCTTTTACTTGCTTCAGGGATTAGATTACCGTCATGTTACTACACAGCCTTAAAGAACTTTTAGACGAATAAATCAATGCAAACAATTTTTTTGAGCCGAGTACATATTCTATTGGTCTCTTTTTCCGAACCACTAGATCCCGGGATTTATAAGACGCAACATCGGTTTCGAGTGGTGGAGGGAGTAAAGCACAGATGCAATGACTAACACACACACACACGTACACACGCGCGCACGCGCACACACACACACACACACTCACTCACACACATACACACATTCACTCACACACACACACTCGGTTGAAGGCTATAGGAGAAGGCTCTCACCCCAGGTGCCACGCAGTGAGACAACCCAGAACCCTGTGGCTTAGAAACAGTCATGCGCATATACAATATGTGATGAATACACTCACATGCAGAAAAAGAAGAGAATTAATACCATATTAAAAAAAGCAATTACAAATGCCGGGATCGATTTCATTGACTAATGTCCACAAGGTGGCGTCTCAGCATAGTTCGATGACTGACACAAATAATAGAATGAAACAATTGACCTGTCTTACAATTGTTGTCCGCAATGAGAAGAATATTGACAACGAAATTGTTGCAAATTATGTTGAGATATTATGCGTCCGATATGTTCTATTTTCTTTTCTAATCAACTTGTATTAGATTTTACTAGCAGTTTTTTTTTTAGATATCCATACTATATTTATCTAAGTGTTTAGAGTGTATTGTTGGGGTTTCAAAACAAATATGCATACTCCTTTTTTGACTATGCAGAATAGATATTGCTAATTTAATGCTATATGTTTAATATATTTTCAAATTGAATGAAACAATCTTTGCGATCATAGTAAAAATTACTTTTGAGTAGTGTTCATTTAAAAATTGTTTATACCAATATAGACCTTTAGTTTTCTCATTCATATTATTGCATTCATTATTACTCAGAAGCTACTACATGCTAATTTAATTTACAGAAACGTTAACCTGAGGTTTGTGGCAACATGTCTCCTTGATTCTCAAGAACCGTTCTTAGTATTCTGGAAGAATACAGGATGGCAATTTTCTGCATGTTGACATTGCCTGTTTCAATTTTAATATACTTCAGTCTCTTAAGTAGCAACTTGGGTGTTGTGCTAAGTGCATCAATTATCACAAGAACAATTGTCACTTTTGTCTTCCGCAAATTACTCGTTCTCTGTGGTTAGGTTCTGATACTTCTCAATTTTCTCAAAAATCTTTGACAGCCTTTGATATTACACAGTTCGTTAATTTCCTTCATCCTCTACTTCTGCTTTCTTTACTTCTATAGTATTGTCAGAGTTTTAGGGAAACATTCTACAAAATCCGCAGTTTCTGGATCGTATTCATTTATCTTTTCAGTCACTTCGACTTCATAAACTTGACTAATATCAATGCATTTTTTACAAAGATACTCAGGTCTACGCTTGTACTCGTTTTTTTCCAAGCTTATTGAATTCAATTATAAGATGATTAATAATTGCCGCTCTTTTGGTATACAATCTGCCCTTACTCTTTGACTGAATTTTATAAAACTTTGTCTTCATTCATTCTGAATTAGTTGTTCCTGAAATGTTATAATTAGCGATTCACTTTTCCGTCTTAGATTTCTAAATGTTGGCCACATGCAACGATTTTACTGTCAACATCCTCTGTTTCTTGTCTAAATTGACTCTGTAATTCTTTCTTTTCGTTGATATGTTCTTCAATTCCCTTACAGTTTCAGTTTCTTTTTGGATTTATCTAGAGATTCCTTTCGCGACTGTGCACAAAATAGTTTTTGTTTCAAACCCAACATTGCATTACTTATTGCGCCTTCTGCTTTTAACAACTTCTGGTTCAATCAGTTCTTCGTAAGTAGATGCTGTCGATAAAATTTTAGGGAGGTGCGCGTCGTGCATTAGAGTAGCTTCTTATTTCAATATAAATGGTGCGATATTTGAAATACGCATAATTTGTGAGACTATTTTTTTCTATTATATGGCAGTGATTATTTTCATTAGACACGAGCAAACTGTGACATGCAAGACATTCCGAATGGCACGCGCATCGGAATATTACCTTGAATATAACCATGTCTCACGCGGCCGGCTTGTCGAACATTTTTTGTATGCTTAGTTTAGGCTCCATGTTCTAGTGGCAATTGACTAAAGCAGTGTGACCAATCACATGACTCAGTGCAGTCTAGACTGAACCATAAAGTACATGGCACGGAACGGATAATGACAATTATTCCTGAAAAGTTGATTCACAGTCAATGCGAAATGAGAAAGGGGCAAACATATGATAAAAAGAAACTATTCGGCAGAAAGATAACGAAGGTGAGCTGGCAGAAACGTAAGCACGCCGGGCGAAATGCTCAGCGGTATTTCGTCTGCCGTTACGTTCTGAGTTCAAATGCCGCCGAGGTCGTCTTTGCCTTTTATCTTTTCAGGGTCGATTAAATAAGTCCCAGTTATGCTCTGGGGTCGATGTAATCGACTTAATCCCTTTGTCTGTCCTTTGTTTGTCTATAATAATAAAAAAAATCTTTAAAAATATGAATGGTAATGCCAAAGAACTTGGCAGGTTTAAGGAAGACATCTATTTCTCATTGCATGGAATATGATCGAACAATCAAAGGATAGCATTTTAAATGCAGTTATCCTTAAGTCTCTAGTTCGTTGGCACAAGCAGAAAGAAAAAAAAAATGTCTATTTTCTCGTTGGTATGTTTGTCTACAATAAACCATATTCAAACTTCATGTAATGTGGCGACGATGAAAACAAGGACAAAGTATGCCAGCAGTAGATGCTCCAAGAAGTTCCATAAGCCATGAATCATAAATGAATGCAGCTGTATCAAAGTGCCTCATTCATAAATCATCAACTGTGGAATTAGTGCTGTAACAAATGTCGCAATAATCATGTTGAAGAACCATCGAATCAACCTCAGATAAATAAAATTCACACAATACACCTATATTAGCTCAATGATATATCATACGTAATCCCGTGCGAAATTACTTTCCATTAATATAAGTATGTGGTCAATGTATATCCTTCAATTGACCGTATTTTTCCCACCATCACAATAGTCAGTGTGTTTAAAGGTGTATTATAATAAATATAACTTGGATTTACTGAATGATCAATACGAAAATCCTCCCGAATATGTGAATCTTTAATTGTGGCCCTCATACGAAATGTAATGAAGCATATAATTGACGTTATGAGTAAATAGTTTTTGGGTATTCATCAAATTTTATGGGTTGCATGTAGTGTAACACATGATACTTTGCATATTTTGTAAAAAATTATATTAGCTTTAGTTGGCGTGGAGTATAGATCCTTGCAAGAAAAAGGAGGAAGTGGCTAAGCCTAACATTGAAAATATGTTTTTGCTCAATCTTCATCACCGTTGGCCAAAACATAATTCATAAATCCATTGAATAAAAGGGTTGTGTTGCATTTACCAATTTCAAATAATTCAGTGTTTCGCTGCGATAATTTACAGGTCGTAAAGTAAATTTTCCCATACTTCATTAAGTCTCACATACCACACGCATCAATAGAGCAATATCATCTCTTCCGGGATTGCGAACTGGCAGAATCGGTAACGTCATTCAGAAAATGCTTTACAGCATGTCTTTCGGAGCCTTACATTCTGAGTTCAAATTTCGACGACGTCAACATTGCTATTCATCTGTTAAGGGTCGATTAAACAGGTAGCGATTCATAATTGGCGTTTGATTATACAACTTACCCACCCACTACATTCACTGGTTTTGTGACAAAATTTTAGTACATTCAGTCCTTCTGTGATGAGTGTGTTTGTGAGTGACTGTGTGTGTATGTGTGTGTACTTGCGTGCATGTGTGTGTGTTTGTGTGTCTGGGTGTGTGTGTGTGTATGTGTGTGTGTGTGTGTGTGCAAATATGAACATCAGAGAACACAAAGAAACCGTTGAGAGAGTGTGAAAATATTTAGAAATTAAGTCCATTTAGATAATATCAAATATATTACCATAAAAGTATTTTGTATTACATATATCTAGATCTCTTGCAAGACTTTGAAATTCGGCGATGCCCTCAAACGTGCTCCATGTCCGTAGCAGAAGTATATCCCACAGGTATTCAATCGTTGTTTTTGTATAAGATTGATAAAACATACACACATTACGTCCCATATATATAGTATACGTGAGTTGGGAGGGTGTCTGTGTGTGTGTCTCTGTATATCTCAAAATATAATATCCATTAAACACCTGAAATATCACTCGGCTCACTAATCAAAAGGTATAGGGAACCAGTGCACTATACCATCCACTCTCTGCAGAATATATTGTTTAGAGTAGAAACACTGATATTACACATAGCTTATAACGTATCTAACGATAGAAGAAGCAAACTGTTCTATTGGGAGTTCATAAAAAGTGTGGCATGCGTATATGTTTCCATTTGTTAGGCGAAGCGGTATTTCAAGTGTTTAGTAGATATTAATTTTGGAATATTGTATATACGTATTCCTGGGATTTAATATCTGTTGAGATATTTGTAAATCAATTACTCTGGAAAATATATGCTTCCATTTCAACTTCAGCTCTCATTCATAGCAATGCAGATACACACATAAATACATATACATTATATACACACACACACACACACACGCACACACATACACACACACATACACACACACACACACACACATGTATATATATATATATATATATACGTGGGTATGTGTGACTGTATTCACGCACACGTACGCGCTCAAATACACAGACACGTAACGCACAAAGAAACACACTCACACACACACACACACACACACACACACACACACACATATACTCACACACACGCACACACACACATACACACACACACACACACACATATATATATATATATATATATTTATATATATATACATGTATATTTCTTTCATCTTTTTGCTGAATTCACATTACAACAACTGCAACGACTGGGCACTGCCTTCAAAGTTTTGTTAATCGGAACATCCTCAGGATATATATTAGTCTGGCATACGTCAGCGATTTAAATACTTACCATTTTTAACACAAAATAATACTATCATGAAATACACAGTTCTTTTCACTCTCTATATACATATTCATAAAAAAATACAGTCTCACGCACGAACATGAATACACACACACACAAAGACACACACATACACACTCATATATTGGAATTTCTAGAACAATACCTCACGAAATCCTAAATACCATGACCTGAATCAAACTTTTACACAAGAAATGCTACACAAACTCTATGCTCTAAGTGTTATTTCCATTCGCGTGTTCACTCAACCAAATGGTGACACACATGCGTTACTCGGACTGTCTTTTCCCTGTCTCCGATCTTTTTCCTCTGTCCCCTTTCTGACGAAGAGCCATGCTCGGAACGTCACAACTCTTTTTTGTCATCCTAAACATTTTCTGAGCGTCAGCCTAATACATACACAACATAGATTCTTTTCCCATCTGGTATATCGTTTCCGTTTTCTTCTTTCTGTTATATCAGGTCATTCTACATGTTCTGTCTTATTTCATCTTTTTTTTTTTAAATTGAATGAAATTTAATAGTATTTTAGAATGTGTAATGGAATAAAAAATTATTTATATACATTTATGTACATTCAAACTAATTAAATATCATTTTACAGAATAATAGAATTAAAATTTCTTTGATTAAAACCCTTTCTAACATAGAAGTATCCAAAGACCATTTGAGGCACATAATACTTTATGAGTACAAAATGGAAGCACTGCAGCCGAAGTGAAGTACGTACAAGCTGGCATATGAGTGAGGGCTGGTTACATCAGCTTGATGTTTGGCATGTACGTGCTTACTAGGGTGTGCATATGCATGGTTGCGGTTACGTGGAAGCTGTTTGTGTGTGCTTGTGTGCGCGTGTACGTGGGTATATCCGTCAGCTGTGTTTATCTGTTATATGTATATATATATATCGTGTGTTTTTGCGCGTGCACGCGAAAACGTATGCATCAATGTATTGCGTTAATGTCTGGCGTATAGTCTTGTGCACGAGTACGTGTTTCAGATGCACATATGTTTGAGATGCATGTGTGAGTATGAAGGACTGTTGTACTTGAGTATGCACATTTCTGTACTTATATGCGCATGAATGTATGAATGCATATTTATCTGGACGAACAGGTGTGACTGTGTCTACGTATTACAGTGGAATTCTATATGAAATTGTGTCTTCATACCTTTCCTCAGTGCATAATCGTTACAGATTGTTTTAAGTATTGTAAAATCACTTGCCGTCTCTTTCTGATGTCATAATTACATTTCATGGTAGTATTTTGAAATTGCGAATCGAATAGAAGTTAAAGTTACGCTAGAAATATTACAAGATAAATTTGATTTCGTTAATAAAAAAATTAGTTTCTAAAAGAAGTAAAACAGAGGGTTGTGGACCGAATATAAATACCATTTTGTGGCCCAAGCGATGCACTTTACCATCTTACCGAAACAGCAATCAATATTTTGACAATGCACTGAAAAATATAATAAATTAACAAAAAATATTTTCAATGACATTTTTGGAAGATTATTGCAATTACCTAACATTTAAAATAGTAATTTATATTGGTGGCATGTTAAAGGATAATTGTTGGAAAACCCTTCTGAGCGTAATCTTTACTAATCGTTGGTAGAATGTTATGTACACTAACCATCTTATTGTCTTCCATTATTTGTTCCTTTATATATTTATTTATATTTAAGAATTTAAGAATACTACTGGAGTTGCAATAGATACACTAGGTGTTTTTGTGCATGTCGTGAAAAAAATAAAATGCGAACGTACATTAAATAAATTCACAATATTTTCATCTTGAGTAGTTTTGTATTCTACTTGTCGTGTGTGTATATATATATATATATATATATATATATATATATATATATATATATATATATATATATATATATATATATATATATATATATATATATCTTTATATAGTTGACTATAATTGGAAAACTGTTCTTTCAAGTAGGTCTTTGTAAAAATTACTTGTTTTCTTACTTTGCTTTGTATTAGATTCTCATCCTGCATATTTCTTTGGATCTTGAATGGAAAACTTCAGACACTTTATTGATAATGTTCATGTCTTTTCTGACTGCTCCGATTACAGCCGCGCCGGAAACCGCTTATTTTCAGCTACTTTACAACACGCCAGGTGATTGAATGTTTGTCATTCAGAATGTGACAACTATCTTCCGAAATGTGATAGAACTGAAGTGGATAAACAAAACAAAGTGACTTATGTAGGAAGTAAGTGTTTATTGAAACTGATTCTGTCACTAGGTAAATCTGAAGGAATAGTAAAATTTAAGGCTGCGTTTCTAACACACTGTTCTTAACAGAGCTATTAAACGTTTCTATAAAAGAACGGCTAACATTATTTTTTAAAAATCAGATTATAAGGTTTTATTTACTGTTGTAAGTGGATAAATGTGTGAGTTAAGCAATTGTGAATGATTATAAGCATAAATTTGTATAGTGGGTAATTACATGCTTGCGCGTGTGTGTGTTTGCGTGTGATTATATGTTTATTTGTATATATATATATATATATATATATATATATATATATATATATATATATTATATATATATATACAGATTGCTCCACATATTGCATATAATGTAATGCTCGCATTACTTAAATAAATGGAGTAGCATGAAACCTGCGTACTGCAGACATCTTTAAAATACATGCTGCTTATTTTGATTTATATATATATATATATATATATATATATGTATAATATAAATGGTATATATATATATATATATATATATATATATATATATATATATATATATGCATATGTGGGCACAGGAGGTACGAAACGTGTACAACAAAAATTACGATGTACGAGTACATGGAATATGAACTATTTTTTCGAACGACGAACGACACAAATGGAAAATAGGAAAAACAACAAAAAAAGGAGCCTTCATCAGTTGTTCACTGTTTTTCTACTCTCAGGCGTGTGCAAAAATACGCAGAAATAAATATGCATATACATATATACATACATACATATATATATATATATATATATATATATATATATATATATATATATATATATATATATATATATATATATATATATATAGTGCCAAAGATCCCAGCAATGCCATCGCGCTTCAGGACCAGTTACTGCAACAGCTTGGAATTGAGGGGCCAACAGCTTTTTAATATTCTCCCAAAGAGCCTGAGGAATCTGCACAAAGTAGATGTAGGAGTTTTTAAATCAAAGCTGGACCTCTTCCTATCAAGAGTCCCAGATGAACCTACCTCGCGGCAGGAGGTGCAAATGAGGGTTGCTAAATCAAACTCCATTCTTCACCAAGTGCCACATATTGTAAGAGGCTCCCTGTTATAACAGTGTAGCAACACGGTGGTGCATCAGCATGGCCGCAGCTCTAAGCTGAAACATAAAAAAAAAAATAATCCATTTAGAGAAAAATTTGTAGTTTAGAACCAGTAGTTCTTTGACTACTATTTCTAAAATGTTCAGTATGTTGGAGAAGCAACTCAATGCTAATCCCTGTATATTTATGATTATATATATATATATATATATATATATATATATATATATATATACATATATATATATATATATATATATATATATATATATATATATATATATATATATATATATATATATATATATATATATATATATGTACATATATATAAACAGTGTATACACACACACACACACACACACACACACACACACACAACCTGAAAGTGAGTGCCAAGCGCATATACACTGGGTCGTCCCCAAAATAATGCGGTTCTTTCAACGGAAGATACTACCTGCATCGACTTGCTACAAAATTTTACCTTGTCCTTATTTTAGTACAAGATTTGAAGAGTGCACTCCGATTTTTACTGTTATTTTTTCACAGCTATATTGGAAGTGACAAAGGAGCATATTCAGTATGTTTTGCTTTATGATTTCAATAACAGCAGCAACTCAAGGGAAAGTGCGAGGAATATTAATACAGTGTATGGGGATTGGACAATAAGCGTAAGCCAGTATCAACGGTAGTTCCAGAAATTCTGAGCCGGGAACTATAGCCTAGAATACGAGCCTAATCCTGGAAGATCTGTAGAGCTCGACGAGGACATCCTGTAAACTCTGGTGGAATAAAATCGTATCGTAACTGTTGAAGAACTGGAAGAGAAGCTTGGATTTGGTCATTCAACCATTGATCGACAACTGCATGCCCTCGGAAAAGTCAGAAGACTGAGTCATTGGGTTCCTCACAAAATTTCAGAGTCTAATCGCGCGCAGAGTGTGAATGTATTCTTTTTTTGCTGCCACGTTTCATGAATGAACCTTTTTTGGACCGAAGGGTGACCGGTGACGCGCAATTAGTTCTCTATAAAAATCTCAAGCGCAGATGAAAGTAGGTAGGGAAAGAAAAATCACCGCAAGCTCAGGATAAAGAAGGTGTTTGGTGGGATATGAATTGTTTAGTCGACTTTGAACTTTTAAACCCGAAACAAACGATAACAAAGATCTACTGCGAGCAGCTGCAGTGGCTTAAATCAGCGCCAGAAGAGAGACGAACAACTTTAGTTTCAAGACGAAAGGTGCTCTTCCACCAGGATAATTCTCGGCCACATACAGCGAGGATGACATTCCAAAGGCTGGAGCAGTTTAAATGGGGAACAATTTTCCACTTTCCATATATGCCGGGTATTGCCTGATCTGATAATCATTCATTCCGCTATCTTCAAAATCATTTGGACGAAAAATATGAATCCTGTAGAAGAGGTCAGAACAGTACCGAAGGAGTATTTTTCGTCATGCAAAAGTGGATTTTACTAGAGGGACATTTCACGTCTGCAAGACAGCTGGAAAATCATTGTAGAAAATGAAAGAGTGTATGTTATTTAAAACGAAATTTGTTGATCATATTTTTGAAAAATAAAAGAAGTATAAAAATAACGAATTATTTCTGGGATGACCCTATATATATATATATATATATATATATATATATATATATATATTATACACACACACACACACACACACACACACACACACACACACACACACATATATATATATATATATATATATATATATATATATATATATAAATATGGCATATATATATATTATATACAGACTCCACAAAAGTAGGAATACACTTACCTCACCATTCTCCTTTCAAACCTTCCGGGTTTTTACTCGGATTAGATTAGATGATTCTTTTAATATAAATGTAGTCAATATATAACTACATTTCCTCAAGAAGTTCAAAAATGTGCAGTTATTATGGCCACCTGTCGAAGTTTTTCCATTTTTTAATATTCATATTTTATACTTTTGCACTAGCAATTTTTGTTGGGCTTAATGCATATTGTCAAATGTAACCCTTTGATCCGGCAATAGTGCTTGCTAGCAAATCCTCAATTGTTAAGCCTCCATTTCTTAGTAAATTGGAGACTTTCCCTGCTATCCTTTGAAAAGTTATGTCTCTGGGTTGGTTTCGGAAACAATAATACATTTAAATATAAGCCTCAACAATATATTAAAACCAATAACATATGATATGCGTGTGGAGATATGAACAATTAAATGTGCGTGCTCCAAGCTATCTTAAAGAATATAGATTAAATTATTTTATGATGGTCAAGTCACATTCTATTTGAAGACCTTTGTGAAAATTATGTTTGTGAAGTTGCAAAGTCACTGCTATATTATAGATGCATAGGTTTATCCATTGTAATATGACGTGCAGTCACTTATGACATCCGAATATGAATTCATTGTGCTACTACAACCAGTATAATCTGAGAACTACAAGATACTGGCAAAAATTCGGGAGTGGCTTGTTGGAGTGTTCAAAAGATAGTGAGAAAGTGTGGAAAAAGATTTTGTGAGGCAAATTGGGAAGAAAAATAAGACTAAATTGTGCGATGGTTTTATGAGCATGTACATAAATACGTAGCGTTTTCTCCAAGAAAAAAAAAAAATCTTTATCTCAAATAAACAAAAGATAGAGAAAATTCTTTGAAATGCATGCATATTGGTTTCAGATTTTGGCCCCAGACTAGCAAGTTCGGAGAATGAGGTAATATAATCGACCCCAGTAGTCAACTGGTACTTATGTGCACCATAAGTATCAATATATTATCAATAAATATATTCAGAAATTTACTAATTGTATGGAACATATATTTAGTCAAGTGAAAGCAGAAAAGGAATGTTCAGTGTATATGATACAAATAATCACCACGGAACTTCCTATTATATTATAACTATATATAAACATCTAAATTCATCGATACATATGACAGGAAATGAATATGATTTCTATCCAATTGTCTAAGAATGAATTAGTATTTGAACAAGCGAATTTATGCAACTAAATACGATGGAAAATGTGGCCGTCAAATTAGCAGTTTGTAAAATTTACCAGTTTTAAAATATATGAGAGAGATACTATGTAGACACTGGACACGTTATTAAAAATATAATCATTAAAACACCGGACACATATTTAAGGTATTATTTCGTCAGAAATCAAATCTCAATGTGCTCAAATTTGCATTTAATCATCCTGGAAGCGAATATATTAATCGGGTACTGGGGTTGATACACTCGACTTTTCATTACCCACAAATATTGTGTCCATAAGCCTATATTAGAATGCTCAGGTAAAGAAGGAAGTTTGATCGTGGGTAACTTAAAAAAAGAAATACATACATATGCTCATCCGACAATAGAGCAATGAAAAAGTTTACATGATGCAACTTTTGCTTATATTCGTCTGTAATGCCAAAATGAAATAAATGTAAGGAAATACAAATCAAGCGTTGAATATGAAAATATTTATATAGAATACAGACAAGCATTTGGCTATAGTTTGTCGGAATAATCTAAAGGAAATATTTTTCATTTGGATCAATAACATTCATAAAGAATTACAACAGCTGAGAAGGTAGGACATAAAAGACGAATGATAAAACGTTAGAAATGTTATAATCATGGATACACTTCCAGACTGGAAACTGACTGGAGAACTATGTATGATTAGTTACTATACATAAATACACGATTCAACAACAGCATTCCTTTATGAATGGACTGTCAGTTCAAAGAGTTTATTTTCTTTGCTAAAACCAATATTCCCTTTTTATTAATGCTCTTTATGTATTTTCGTTAGGTCAAGCGTCTAGAGATCCGAGAAAATAACTATATGTCTGAATTATAACTGCCTGACCAATAGCCATTCTGATCAAGAATATATGCAATTAAATGTTCAACTAATTTACATTCAAACGGCAAGCTACATATTTTCAGTTGTTTTAAAATGTAGCTTAGCAAAGTACATAAATGCTGAATGCGTGTCTGAGAGATAAGCAATAGCATGATGAAATCGCCCCAAGTGTACATATCGACCAGTATGTCCGGAAATAGTCATAAAAATGTGTGTCATTTACTACACGCTTTCCGAACATTCATCGCCCGTTCACAGATATCCAAGGGAGAGTAGTCAGACCAAAGGAATTAGCTCCATTTGTTAGTAACAACATCTCACGGTGAATGAACATGCCTAATCTGGAATTTTCTTTGATGTAGAGATTGTGGCTTCACGGCAGCGCGTCTTGGTATCATTACAATTAGGTTTGAGTAAATGTCCCTCTGAAAGTGTATTTGTACATGCATACGTACGTGTGTAAGTGTGTGTTTATGTGAGTGTGTGCTGTGCTTATGGTTTAGTCTTCCAGCATTTGTCTGCAATTTTGTTCGCACACATCTGTGTATCTACTTAACAACCATCGCTCATTCTTCTCTGTCTATCTGTCTATCTGTCTCTGTCTCTGTCTTTCTCCCTCTTCATTTACATACATAAATATATATATATATATATATATATATATATATATATACATGCAGACACAGATAACGAATGAAACAATGAGGGAGAGGCAGAGAGGTATATATGGCTGCTGTTTATGGAAAAACAGGTTGACAAATGTAGGAAGACCAAACCGCACATAATACATACACACACACACACACACACACACAGATACACGCACAGACACAGACCCATAAACACAATGAAATACAATGCGTGCAATAAAAAATGGGTTTTCATTTAACGAACTAATTTTATTCCTATAGTTTTTGCTTACCTGAATTCTAAGCCATATTACATATGTATGGCATTTTGTTTATTTTTCATCTTCACTTTATATAGATTCATGGTTTCTGCTTAAACCAAGAAGGCATATGAAAATTAGCGTGGAACTACTTTTCAAAGATGAACTATGCATTAAAACGCATCTCTGTCGAATGTTTTTTCCCGTTCTGATATAATTCCTTGGGAGTCTCTCTTTTATTCAGAATCACATGACAAAATAATCGTTTCCAAAGCGATTCCAGAATATTCCTTTAAAGTATTTTTCAAAGTAGTAGAGAATCTTCATTAGAAAGCTAATGCTGGGACTGAATAAATGATAAATACCTATTGTATGTGTATATGTGTATGTGTATATGCGCGTGCGCGTATGTGTTTATATATGCATATATATATATATATATATATATATATATATATATATATATATATGTACACACACACTCACCCACATCCACACACACATATACACACTATACATAAGCATACACACAGTAATACGCATGTTGGTCTATCTATCGTTCAAGACATCTATCTTTAGCTTTTGTCTTTTTGTCCGTTTGTCAGTCTCTCTCTATATATTTGTGCGTTAGTTTGTGTGTGTCTGTAAATATATATATAAACCAATACAAACGCACGCACACGCACACGCCCATATATAGGTAACCATAAACGTGTATATATACACACATTCATGTATATGCGAACGTGTGTCAGTGTAATATCACTACACGTCTATGAATCATGAATATTTGCTATTCCGTACGAACTATTTTTTTGTTTATAATCATATAATTCCTAAATATGTAACTTGGTAAAAATTTACCATCAGCTATGTAATTAGTTTCGCAACACACACACACATACATACACACACACAGACACACACACACACACACATGCACACACACATACATACACACACACACACACACACACACACACACACACACACAAGCATACACACACGCATGTACACACGCGTGTTCGTATATTTTTTCCCCTTCCCTCCACATTGCTGGCAGTTTAATTTTATGTAATTATATTTTTTTAGCGTTACAATATATGTAAAACAAAGTGTTTCACAAATTTCAGCAAATATTACTAAATTTATAAATATAAGTAAATATCACGAGTAATATAAGAACATTAGGCAAAATATTTTCTAGAGATAAGTGGGTAATTACTCAAAGAGATTCCAGACATAAACACCATATTTTGCTTAGTCAAATATTGTTCAATGCTACATATAACGTAATCGTATTAACATATCCGGAAGTGTACGTTCGATTGCATTTTAAGATATCATCATGAACCTAATATCATTTGAATTTTATTTTTTGTGTATAAATTGAAGCAAAGAATAATTGATTTACGTTTATTGTCAGCGAGGCATAATATTTTCAATCGGATTTATTCTTACTTTACAAATGTAGAATTTCTGAAATTACATATTTGTCAGATTGGTATCTGGGGCAATGATTTTTTTTTAAAAGAAAGCTAAGAAAGGAATCCTACATTCTTTTAAATAAGTTAAAACTATACAAATGCAGACAGACTCATACCATATCGAGATACTTTTTACGGACTCATATCTCCGACAGACAGAGAAGGTGAACAGGCACACACACACACACACACACACACACACACATATATTATATAAGTATTCTGGCGTTTGTCTATCTCATGAGAGTCTAAATGTGCATTTGTACTACTCATCTGAAAATTGCTGGCCTAGGAAATATATTCTATTTATTATATGTTAGGCGAAATAAATCCGATTCAAATATCGTTTTGGTTTCATTAGTAAACGCTTGCCACTTAAGGAAACACTATGACGGCATTTAGTGCATCATCAACTCCTTCGTAATACTTGACAAATTTATATCATGTTAAGTCCACGTTATTTTGTAAAGCGTACTCTGTGGGATACATCCCTTCATCAGTGATCATGGGTGGTCACATCATTGTTGGAATTTTTCCGCAGTATTGCACCATCCCGTGGCACAAAGAAACATTAAAGACAGGAGGGAATAAATGAGTACTTATGTGTCATTTTGTTGCAAATTTGTCCATGCAGTTAGCTAATCAGTTGTGAGAGAGGCGCAACTACGCTTGGAGAGATTGTTTTGATTTGATACTTGATAATTTTTCTCGACTTTGATGTTATTCTTTTATACATTTCTTTATCATTGATAAAGCTTTCTCCATTAGCTGTAATAATTCGTGATTAATTGCTTTACTTTTCTTTCTAATTTCAATGCAACATCCGTAGGATATTACATTATCCAAGACCACACTAAACGTTTCTACTGGATCACAGCGCGTGATTTTGCTCATACAGTCTATGACTCACCAATTGCGTATAAACTTTCCGAGACACTATGAACGCATCAATCAAGTCATACCTATAAACGCACAAACATTTTAAGGTAGTACCATTTCCAATTTCTGCTTACATAGAAAATATTCTGATATGTCGTTGATCATGATACGTATGTCGAAAATGATAATTTGGCAGTAACTGTAGAGATTAGAATTATCTTCTTGTATATATTTTTCTGGAAACTCAAAGTTTGCTTAAGCTTATATGGTCCGTAGAACGTTGAAGCAACTTTTGTACTTAGCACGGGAGTAAAATGCAAAATATGTGAAACAAGACAAAATGTTAAAACTCCCTAAAAAATATAGTTAATTACTTAGTCTTCGGCCCAAAATTGTGGGATGTATTATATATGAAATCACATCTTATTCGAGTAAATAGAACGTAAGCATGTAATTGGTTCGAAATAATCAATCAAACGGTGTGTTTCATATACTGTGGGACTAATTCTATTGCGAGTGAATGGTAATATGTTTAATTGTATTTTATATGACCAATACGGAAGAAAACTGTAATTAACATTTTAGATTATTTAATGCTGTACCTTCCTCTTAATTGGGTACATGTACATGTATATGTTAGGTGTAAACGAAGTTGTCACTTCTTAGGTAGATACAACCTACGATAACATCAAACCCCACTAAAAACTTGTGAACGTAATGCAATAGACAGACATTTTGTGGAATATCTTAAGAGAAATGATTCCCGCTGTTGGATTGTAGAATTAAGTTGAAGACGATTGGTAGGATATATAAAATGAATTCTGAACATAGAAACTCTGTTGGTAACAGTGACACCGAAGGAGAAGAAGCAAAGGACATCATTTCTATAAATCGTATCTAGTGATAAAATCACCGATGTGAAAACCTTATTAAATATTTTCAGCTGCATGAAACCATGCCAGCATTAGTATCATATCGTTTACTGAATCTCTCGATCTGTCGACGATTTTTCAT